>NW_027017372.1:0-119304 GCF_036013445.1 Caloenas nicobarica
TGTCGGGCTCTGTCGGGCCCTGTCGGGCTCTGTCGGGCTCTGTCGGGCTCTGTCGGGCTCTACTGGGCTCTGTCGGGCTCTGTCGGGCTCTGTCGGGCTCTACTGGGCCCTGTCGGGCTCTGTCGGGCCCTGTCGGGCCCTGTCGGGCTCTGTCGGGCTCTGTGGGGCCCTGTCGGGCTCTGTCGGGCTCTGTCGGGCTCTCGGTCGGGCTCTACTGGGCCCTGTCGGGCTCTGTCGGGCTCTGTCGGGCCCTGTCGGGCTCTGTCAGGCTCTGTCGGGCTCTGTCGGGCTCTACTGGGCCCTGTCGGGCCCTGTCGGGCCCTGTCGGGCTCTACTGGGCCCTGTCGGGCTCTGTCGGCCCTGTCGGGCCTCTGCCTGTCGGGCTCTGTCGGGTTCTGTCGGGCTCTGTCCGGGCTCTACTGGGCCCTGTCGGGCCCTGTCGGGCCCTGTCGGGCTCTACTGGGCTCTACTGGGCTCTGTCGGGCCCTGTCGGGCTCTGTCGGGCTCTGTCGGGCTCTGTCGGGCTCTACTGGGCTCTACTGGGCTCTGTCGGGCTCTGTCGGGCTCTACTGGGCCCTGTCGGGCCCTGTCGGGCCCTGTCGGGCTCTGTCGGGCTCTGTCGGTCTCTACTGGGCCCTGTCGGGCTCTGTCGGGCCCTGTCGGGCTCTATCGGGCTCTGTCGGGCCCTGTCGGGCCCTGTCGGGCTCTGTCGGGCCCTGTCGGGCTCCTGTCGGGCTCTGTCGGGCTCTGTCGGGCTCTGTCGGGCTCTGTCGGGCCCTGTCGGGCTCTGTCGGGCTCTGTCGGGCTCTACTGGGCTCTGTCGGGCTCTGTCGGGCTCTGTCGGGCTCTGTCGGGCTCTGTCGGGCCCTGTCGGGCTCTGTCGGGCTCTGTCGGGCTCTACTGGGCTCTGTCGGGCTCTGTCGGGCTCTGTGGGGCCCTGTCGGGCTCTGTCGGGCTCTGTCGGGCTCTGTCGGGCCCTGTCGGGCTCTGTCGGGCCCTGTCGGGCCCTGTCGGGCTCTGTCGGGCTCTGTCGGGCCCTGTCGGGCTCTGTCGGGCTCTGTCGGGCTCTGTCGGGCTCTACTGGGCCCTGTCGGCTCTGTCGGGCTCTGTCGGGCCCTGTCGGGCTCTGTCGGGCTCTGTCGGGCCCTGTTGGGCTCTGTCGGGCTCTACTGGGCCCTGTCGGGCCCTGTCGGGCCCTGTCGGGCTCTGTCGGGCCCTGTCGGGCTCTACTGGGCCCTGTCGGGCTCTGTCGGGCCCTGTCAGGCTCTGTCGGGCTCTGTCGGGCTCGACTGGGCCCTGTCGGGCCCTGTCGGGCCCTGTCGGGCTCTACTGGGCTCTACTGGGCTCTGTGGGCCCTGTTGGGGCCCTGTCGGGCTCTGTCGGGCTCTGTCGGGCTCTGTCGGGCTCTACTGGGCTCTACTGGGCTCTGTCGGGCCCTGTCGGGCCCTGTCGGGCTCTGTCGGGCTCTGTCGGGCTCTGTCGGGCTCTACTGGGCCCTGTCGGGCCCTGTCGGGCCCTGTCGGGCTCTGTCGGGCCCTGTCGGGCTCTACTGGGCCCTGTCGGGCTCTGTCGGGCCCTGTCAGGCTCTGTCGGGCTCTGTCGGGCTCGACTGGGCCCTGTCGGGCCCTGTCGGGCCCTGTCGGGCTCTACTGGGCTCTACTGGGCTCTGTCGGGCCCTGTCGGGCTCTGTCGGGCTCTGTCGGGCCCTGGTCGGGCTCTGTCGGGCTCTGTCCGGGCTCTGTCGGGCTCTACTGGGCCCTGTCGGGCTCTGTCGGGCTCTGTCGGGCCCTGTCGGGCTCTGTCGGGCTCTGTCGGGCCCTGTTGGGCTCTGTCGGGCTCTACTGGGCCCTGTCGGGCCCTGTCGGGCCCTGTCGGGCTCTGTCGGGCCCTGTCGGGCTCTACTGGGCCCTGTCGGGCTCTGTCGGGCCCTGTCAGGCTCTGTCGGGCTCTGTCGGGCTCGACTGGGCCCTGTCGGGCCCTGTCGGGCCCTGTCGGGCTCTACTGGGCTCTACTGGGCTCTGTCGGGCCCTGTCGGGCTCTGTCGGGCCCTGTCGGGCTCTGTCGGGCTCTGTCGGGCTCTGTCGGGCTCTACTGGGCCCTGTCGGGCTCTGTCGGGCTCTGTCGGGCCCTGTCAGGCCCTGTCGGGCTCTGTCGGGCTCTGTCGGGCTCTGTCGGGCTCTACTGGGCCCTGTCGGGCCCTGTCGGGCCCTGTCGGGCTCTACTGGGCTCTACTGGGCTCTGTCGGGCCCTGTCGGGCTCTGTCGGGCTCTGTCGGGCTCTGTCGGGCTCTACTGGGCTCTACTGGGCTCTGTCGGGCTCTGTCGGGCCCTGTCGGGCTCTGTCGGGCCCTGTCGGGCCCTGTCGGGCTCTGTCGGGCTCTGTCGGCCCTGTCGGGCTCTGTCGGGCTCTGTCCGGGCTCTACTGGGCCCTGTCGGGCTCTGTCGGGCTCTGTCGGGCCCTGTCGGGCTCTGTCGGGCTCTGTCGGGCCCTGTTGGGCTCTGTCGGGCTCTACTGGGCCCTGTCGGGCCCTGTCGGGCCCTGTCGGGCTCTGTCGGGCTCTGTCGGGCTCTACTGGGCCCTGTCGGGCTCTGTCGGGCTCTGTCGGGCCCTGTCGGGCCCTGTCGGGCTCTGTCAGGCTCTGTCGGGCTCTGTCGGGTTCTACTGGGCCCTGTCGGGCCCTGTCGGGCCCTGTCGGGCTCTACTGGGCTCTACTGGGCTCTGTCGGGCCCTGTCGGGCTCTGTCGGGCTCTGTCGGGCTCTGTCGGGCTCTACTGGGCTCTACTGGGCTCTGTCGGGCTCTGTCGGGCTCTACTGGGCCCTGTCGGGCCCTGTCGGGCCCTGTCGGGCTCTGTCGGGCTCTGTCGGGCTCTACTGGGCCCTGTCGGGCTCTGTCGGGCCCTGTCGGGCTCTGTCGGGCTCTATCGGGCTCTGTCGGGCTCTACTGGGCCCTGTCGGGCTCTGTCGGGCTCTGTCGGGTCCCTGTCGGGCTCTGTCGGGCTCTGTCGGGCCCTGTTGGGCTCTGTCGGGCTCTACTGGGCCCTGTCGGGCCCTGTCGGGCCCTGTCGGGCTCTGTCGGGCTCTGTCGGGCTCTACTGGGCCCTGTCGGGCTCTGTCGGGCTCTGTCGGGCTCTGTCGGGCCCTGTCGGGCTCTACTGGGCTCTACTGGGCTCTGTCGGCCCTGTCGGGCTCTGTCGGGCTCTGTCGGGCTCTGTCGGGCTCTACTGGGCTCTACTGGGCCCTGTCGGGCTCTGTCGGGCTCTGTCGGGCCCTGTCGGGCTCTGTCGGGCTCTGTTGGGCCCTGTTGGGCTCTGTCGGGCTCTACTGGGCCCTGTCGGGCTCTGTCGGGCTCTATCGGGCTCTACTGGGCCCTGTCGGGCTCTGTCGGGCTCTGTCGGGCCCTGTCGGGCCCTGTCGGGCTCTGTCAGGCTCTGTCGGGCTCTGTCGGGCTCTACTGGGCCCTGTCGGGCCCTGTCGGGCCCTGTCGGGCTCTACTGGGCTCTACTGGGCTCTGTCGGGCCCTGTCGGGCTCTGTCGGGCTCTGTCGGGCTCTGTCGGGCTCTACTGGGCTCTACTGGGCTCTGTCGGGCTCTGTCGGGCTCTACTGGGCCCTGTCGGGCCCTGTCGGGCCTGTCGGGCTCTGTCGGGCTCTGTCGGGCTCTACTGGGCCCTGTCGGGCTCTGTCGGGCCCTGTCGGGCTCTGTCGGGCTCTGTCGGGCCCTGTCGGGCCCTGTCGGGCTCTGTCGGGCCCTGTCGGGCCCTGTCGGGCTCTGTCGGGCTCTGTCGGGCTCTGTCGGGCTTCTGTCTGGGCTCTCTGCTCTGTCGGGTTCTACTGGGCTCTACTGGGCCCTGTCGGGCTCTGTCGGGCTCTGTCGGGCTCTGTCGGGCTCTACTGGGCCCTGTCGGGCTCTGTCGGGCCCTGTCGGGCCCTGTCGGTCCCTGTCGGGCTCTGTCGAGCTCTGTCGGGCTCTGTCGGGCTCTACTGGGCCCTGTCGGGCTCTGTCGGGCCCTGTCGGGCCCTGTCGGTCCCTGTCGGGCTCTGTCGGGCTCTGTCGGGCTCTGTCGGGCCCTGTCGGGCTCTGTCGGGCTCTGTCGGGCTCTGTCGGGCTCTACTGGGCCCTGTCGGGCTCTGTCGGGCTCTGTCGGGCCCTGTCGGGCTCTGTCGGGCTCTGTCGGGCCCTGTTGGGCTCTGTCGGGCTCTACTGGGCCCTGTCGGGCCCTGTCGGGCCCTGTCGGGCTCTGTCGGGCTCTGTCGGGCTCTACTGGGCCCTGTCGGGCTCTGTCGGGCTCTGTCGGGCCCTGTCGGGCCCTGTCGGGCTCTGTCGGGCTCTGTCGGGCTCTGTCGGGCTCTACTGGGCCCTGTCGGGCCCTGTCGGGCCCTGTCGGGCTCTACTGGGCTCTACTGGGCTCTGTCGGGCCCTGTCGGGCTCTGTCGGGCTCTGTCGGGCTCTGTCGGGCTCTACTGGGCTCTACTGGGCTCTGTCGGGCTCTGTCGGGCCCTGTCGGGCTCTGTCGGGCCCTGTCGGGCCCTGTCGGGCTCTGTCGGGCTCTGTCGGGCTCTGTCGGGCTCTACTGGGCCCTGTCGGGCTCTGTCGGGCTCTGTCGGGCCCTGTCGGGCTCTGTCGGGCTCTGTCGGGCTCTGTTGGGCTCTGTCGGGCTCTACTGGGCCCTGTCGGGCCCTGTCGGGCCCTGTCGGGCTCTGTCGGGCTCTGTCGGGCTCTACTGGGCCCTGTCGGGCTCTGTCGGGCTCTGTCGGGCCCTGTCGGGCCCTGTCGGGCTCTGTCAGGCTATGTCGGGCACTGTCGGGCTCTACTGGGCTCTACTGGGCTCTGTCGGGCCCTGTCGGGCTCTGTCGGGCTCTGTCGGGCTCTGTCGGGCTCTACTGGGCTCTACTGGGCTCTGTCGGGCTCTGTCGGGCTCTACTGGGCCCTGTCGGGCCCTGTCGGGCCCTGTCGGGCTCTGTCGGGCTCTGTCGGGCTCTACTGGGCCCTGTCGGGCTCTGTCGGGCCCTGTCGGGCTCTGTCGGGCTCTGTCGGGCCCTGTCGGGCCCTGTCGGGCTCTGTCGGGCCCTGTCGGGCTCTGTCGGGCTCTGTCGGGCTCTGTCGGGCTCTACTGGGCCCTGTCGGGCCCTCTCGGGCCCTGTCGGGCTCTGTCGGGCTCTGTCGGGCTCTACTGGGCCCTGTCGGGCTCTGTCGGGCCCTGTCGGGCTCTGTCGGGCCCTGTCGGGCCCTGTCGGTCCCTGTCGGGCTCTGTCGGGCTCTGTCGGGCTCTGTCGGGCCCTGTCGGGCTCTGTCGGGCTCTGTCGGGCTCTGTCGGGCTCTACTGGGCCCTGTCGGGCGCTGTCGGGCTCTGTCGGGCTCTGTCGGGCTCTACTGGGCCCTGTCGGTCTCTGTCGGGCTCTGTCGGGCTCTGTCGGGCCCTGTCGGGCTCTGTCGGGCTCTGTCGGGCTCTGTCGGGCCCTGTCGGGCCCTGACGGGCTCTGTCGGGCTCTACTGGGCTCTGTCGGGCTCTGTGGGGCCCTGTCGGGCTCTGTCGGGCTCTGTCGGGCCCTGTCGGGCTCTGTCGGGCTCTGTCGGGCCCTGTTGGGCTCTGTCGGGCTCTACTGGGCCCTGTCGGGCCCTGTCGGGCCCTGTCGGGCTCTGTCGGGCTCTGTCGGGCTCTACTGGGCCCTGTCGGGCTCTGTCGGGCCCTGTCAGGCTCTGTCGGGCTCTGTCGGGCTCGACTGGGCCCTGTCGGGCCCTGTCGGCCCCTGTCGGGCTCTACTGGGCTCTACTGGGCTCTGTCGGGCCTGTCGGGCTCTGTCGGGCTCTGTCGGGCTCTGTCGGGCTCTACTGGGCTCTACTGGGCTCTGTCGGGCTCTGTCGGGCTCTACTGGGCCCTGTCGGGCCCTGTCGGGCCCTGTCGGGCTCTGTCGGGCTCTGTCGGGCTCTACTGGGCCCTGTCGGGCTCTGTCGGGCCCTGTCGGGCCCTGTCGGGCTCTGTCGGGCCCTGTCGGGCTCTGTCGGGCTCTGTCGGGCTCTGTCGGGCTCTACTGGGCTCTGTCGGGCTCTGTCGGGCTCTGTCGGGCTCTGTCGGGCTCTACTGGGCCCTGTCGGGCTCTGTCGGGCTCTGTGGGGCCCTGTCGGGCTCTGTCGGGCTCTGTCGGGCTCTGTCGGGCCCTGTCGGGCTCTGTCGGGCCCTGTCGGGCCCTGTCGGGCTCTGTCGGGCTCTGTGGGGCCCTGTCGGGCTCTGTCGGGCTCTGTCGGGCTCTGTCGGGCTCTACTGGGCCCTGTCGGGCTCTGTCGGGCTCTGTCGGGCCCTGTCGGGCTCTGTCAGGCTCTGTCGGGCCCTGTCGGGCTCTGTCGGGTTCTACTGGGCCCTGTCGGGCCCTGTCGGGCCCTGTCGGGCTCTGTCGGGCTCTGTCGGGCTCTACTGGTCCCTGTCGGGCTCTGTCGGGCTCTGTCGGGCCCTGTCGGGCCCTGTCGGGCTCTGTCAGGCTCTGTCGGGCTCTGTCGGGCTCTACTGGGCCCTGTCGGGCCCTGTCGGGCCCTGTCGGGCTCTACTGGGCTCTACTGGGCTCTGTCGGGCCCTGTTGGGCTCTGTCGGGCTCTGTCGGGCTCTGTCGGGCTCTACTGGGCTCTACTGCGCTCTGTCGGGCTCTGTCGGGCCCTGTCGGGCTCTGTCGGGCCCTGTCGGGCCCTGTCGGGCTCTGTCGGGCTCTGTCGGGCCCTGTCGGGCCCTGTCGGGCCCTGTCGGGCTCTGTCGGGCTCTACTGGGCCCTGTCGGGCTCTGTCGGGCCCTGTCGGGCCCTGTCGGGATCTGTCGGGTTCTGTCGGGCTCTGTCGGGCTCTACTGGGCCCTGTCGGGCCCTGTCGGGCCCTGTCGGGCTCTACTGGGCTCTACTGGGCTCTGTCGGGCCCTGTCGGGCTCTGTCGGGCTCTGTCGGGCTCTGTCGGGCTCTACTGGGCTCTACTGGGCTCTGTCGGGCTCTGTCGGGCTCTACTGGGCCCTGTCGGGCCCTGTCGGGCCCTGTCAGGCTCTGTCGGGCTCTGTCGGGCTCTCCTGGGCCCTGTCGGGCTCTGTCGGGCCCTGTCGGGCTCTGTCGGGCCCTGTCGGGCCCTGTCGGGCTCTGTCGGGCCCTGTCGGGCTCTGTCGGGCTCTGTCGGGCTCTGTCGGGCTCTACTGGGCTCTGTCGGGCTCTGTCGGGCTCTGTCGGGCTCTGTCGGGCTCTACTGGGCCCTGTCGGGCTCTGTCGGGCTCTGTGGGGCCCTGTCGGGCTCTGTCGGGCTCTGTCGGGCCCTGTCGGGCTCTGTCGGGCCCTGTCGGGCCCTGTCGGGCTCTGTCGGGCTCTGTCGGGCCCTGTCGGGCTCTGTTGGGCTCTGTCGGGCTCTGTCGGGCTGTACTGGGCCCTGTCGGGCTCTGTCGGGCTCTGTCGGGCCCTGTTGGGCTCTGTCGGGCTCTACTGGGCCCTGTCGGGCCCTGTCGGGCCCTGTCGGGCTCTGTCGGGCTCTGTCGGGCTCTACTGGGCCCTGTCGGGCTCTGTCGGGCTCTGTCGGGCCCTGTCAGGCCCTGTCGGGCTCTGTCGGGCTCTGTCGGGCTCTGTCGGGCTCTACTGGGCCCTGTCGGGCCCTGTCGGGCCCTGTCGGGCTCTAGTGGGCTCTACTGGGCTCTGTCGGGCCCTGTCGGGCTCTCTCGGGCTCTGTCGGGCTCTGTCGGGCTCTACTGGGCTCTACTGGGCTCTGTCGGGCTCTGTCGGGCCCTGTCGGGCCCTGTCGGGCCCTGTCGGGCTCTGTCGGGCTCTGTCGGGCCCTGTCGGGCTCTGTCGGGCTCTGTCGGGCTCTGTCGGGCTCTACTGGGCCCTGTCGGGCTCTGTCGGGCTCTGTCGGGCCCTGTCGGGCTCTGTCGGGCTCTGTCGGGCCCTGTTGGGCTCTGTCGGGCTCTACTGGGCCCTGTCGGGCCCTGTCGGGCCCTGTCGGGCTCTGTCGGGCTCTGTCGGGCTCTACTGGGCCCTGTCGGGCTCTGTCGGGCTCTGTCGGGCCCTGTCGGGCCCTGTCGGGCTCTGTCAGGCTCTGTCGGGCTCTGTCGGGCTCTACTGGGCCCTGTCGGGCCCTGTCGGGCCCTGTCGGGCTCTACTGGGCTCTACTGGGCTCTGTCGGGCCCTGTCGGGCTCTGTCGGGCTCTGTCGGGCTCTGTCGGGCTCTACTGGGCTCTACTGGGCTCTGTCGGGCTCTGTCGGGCTCTACTGGGCCCTGTCGGGCCCTGTCGGGCCCTGTCGGGCTCTGTCGGGCTCTGTCGGGCTCTACTGGGCCCTGTCGGGCTCTGTCGGGCCCTGTCGGGCTCTGTCGGGCTCTGTCGGGCTCTGTCGGGCTCTACTGGGCCCTGTCGGGCTCTGTCGGGCTCTGTCGGGCCCTGTCGGGCTCTGTCGGGCTCTGTCGGGCCCTGTTGGGCTCTGTCGGGCTCTACTGGGCCCTGTCGGGCCCTGTCGGGCCCTGTCGGGCTCTGTCGGGCTCTGTCGGGCTCTACTGGGCCCTGTCGGGCTCTGTCGGGCTCTGTCGGGCCCTGTCGGGCCCTGTCGGGCTCTGTCGGGTTCTGTCGGGCTCTGTCGGGCTCTACTGGGCCCTGTCGGGCCCTGTCGGGCCCTGTCGGGCTCTACTGGGCTCTACTGGGCTCTGTCGGGCCCTGTCGGGCTCTGTCGGGCTCTGTCGGGCTCTGTCGGGCTCTACTGGGCTCTACTGGGCTCTGTCGGGCTCTGTCGGGCTCTACTGGGCCCTGTCGGGCCCTGTCGGGCCCTGTCGGGCTCTGTCGGGCTCTGTCGGGCTCTACTGGGCCCTGTCGGGCTCTGTCGGGCCCTGTCGGGCTCTGTCGGTCTCTGTCGGGCCCTGTCGGGCCCTGTCGGGCTCTGTCGGGCCCTGTCGGGCTCTGTCGGGCTCTGTCGGGCTCTGTCGGGCTCTACTGGGCTCTGTCGGGCTCTGTCGGGCTCTGTCGGGCTCTGTCGGGCTCTACTGGGCCCTGTCGGGCTCTGTCGGGCCCTGTCAGGCTCTGTCGGGCTCTGTCGGCCTCGACTGGGCCCTGTCGGGCCCTGTCGGGCCCTGTCGGGCTCTACTGGGCTCTACTGGGCTCTGTCGGGCCCTGTCGGGCCCTGTCGGGCCCTGTCGGGCTCTACTGGGCACTACTGGGCTCTGTCGGGCCCTGTCGGGCTCTGTCGGGCTCTGTCGGGCTCTGTCGGGCTCTACTGGGCTCTACTGGGCTCTGTCGGGCTCTGTCGGGCTCTACTGGGCCCTGTCGGGCCCTGTCGGGCCCTGTCGGGCTCTGTCGGGCTCTGTCGGGCTCTACTGGGCCCTGTCGGGCTCTGTCGGGCCCTGTCGGGCTCTGTCGGGCTCTGTCGGGCCCTGTCGGGCCCTGTCGGGCTCTGTCGGGCCCTGTCGGGCTCTGTCGGGCTCTGTCGGGCTCTGTCGGGCTCTACTGGGCTCTGTCGGGCTCTGTCGGGCTCTGTCGGGCTCTACTGGGCCCTGTCGGGCTCTGTCGGGCCCTGTCGGGCCCTGTCGGGCTCTGTCGGGCTCTGTGGGGCCCTGTCGGGCTCTGTCGGGCTCTGTCGGGCTCTGTCGGGCTCTACTGGGCCCTGTCGGGCTCTGTCGGGCTCTGTCGGGCCCTGTCGGGCTCTGTCAGGCTCTGTCGGGCTCTGTCGGGCTCTACTGGGCCCTGTCGGGCCCTGTCGGGCCCTGTCGGGCTCTACTGGGCCCTGTCGGGCTCTGTCGGGCCCTGTCGGGCCCTGTCGGGCTCTGTCGGGTTCTGTCGGGCTCTGTCGGGCTCTACTGGGCCCTGTCGGGCCCTGTCGGGCCCTGTCGGGCTCTACTGGGCTCTACTGGGCTCTCTCGGGCCCTGTCGGGCTCTGTCGGGCTCTGTCGGGCTCTGTCGGGCTCTACTGGGCTCTACTGGGCTCTGTCGGGCTCTGTCGGGCTCTACTGGGCCCTGTCGGGCCCTGTCGGGCCCTGTCGGGCTCTGTCGGGCTCTGTCGGTCTCTACTGGGCCCTGTCGGGCTCTGTCGGGCCCTGTCGGGCTCTATCGGGCTCTGTCGGGCCCTGTCGGGCCCTGTCGGGCTCTGTCGGGCCCTGTCGGGCTCTGTCGGGCTCTGTCGGGCTCTACTGGGCTCTGTCGGGCTCTGTCGGGCTCTGTCGGGCTCTGTCGGGCTCTGTCGGGCCCTGTCGGGCTCTGTCGGGCTCTGTCGGGCTCTACTGGGCTCTGTCGGGCTCTGTCGGGCTCTGTGGGGCCCTGTCGGGCTCTGTCGGGCTCTGTCGGGCTCTGTCGGGCCCTGTCGGGCTCTGTCGGGCCCTGTCGGGCCCTGTCGGGCTCTGTCGGGCTCTGTCGGGCCCTGTCGGGCTCTGTCGGGCTCTGTCGGGCTCTGTCGGGCTCTACTGGGCCCTGTCGGGCTCTGTCGGGCTCTGTCGGGCCCTGTCGGGCTCTGTCGGGCTCTGTCGGGCCCTGTTGGGCTCTGTCGGGCTCTACTGGGCCCTGTCGGGCCCTGTCGGGCCCTGTCGGGCTCTGTCGGGCTCTGTCGGGCTCTACTGGGCCCTGTCGGGCTCTGTCGGGCTCTGTCGGGCCCTGTCAGGCCCTGTCGGGCTCTGTCGGGCTCTGTCGGGCTCTACTGGGCCCTGTCGGGCCCTGTCGGGCCCTGTCGGGCTCTACTGGGCTCTACTGGGCTCTGTCGGGCCCTGTCGGGCTCTGTCGGGCTCTGTCGGGCTCTGTCGGGCTCTACTGGGCTCTACTGGGCTCTGTCGGGCTCTGTCGGGCCCTGTCGGGCTCTGTCGGGCCCTGTCGGGCCCTGTCGGGCTCTGTCGGGCTCTGTCGGGCCCTGTCGGGCTCTGTCGGGCTCTGTCGGGCTCTACTGGGCCCTGTCGGGCTCTGTCGGGCTCTGTCGGGCCCTGTCGGGCTCTGTCGGGCTCTGTCGGGCCCTGTTGGGCTCTGTCGGGCTCTACTGGGCCCTGTCGGGCCCTGTCGGGCCCTGTCGGGCTCTGTCGGGCTCTGTCGGGCTCTACTGGGCCCTGTCGGGCTCTGTCGGGCTCTGTCGGGCCCTGTCGGGCCCTGTCGGGCTCTGTCAGGCTCTGTCGGGCTCTGTCGGGTTCTACTGGGCCCTGTCGGGCCCTGTCGGGCCCTGTCGGGCTCTACTGGGCTCTACTGGGCTCTGTCGGGCCCTGTCGGGCTCTGTCGGGCTCTGTCGGGCTCTGTCGGGCTCTACTGGGCTCTACTGGGCTCTGTCGGGCTCTGTCGGGCTCTACTGGGCCCTGTCGGGCCCTGTCGGGCCCTGTCGGGCTCTGTCGGGCTCTGTCGGGCTCTACTGGGCCCTGTCGGGCTCTGTCGGGCCCTGTCGGGCTCTGTCGGGCTCTATCGGGCTCTGTCGGGCTCTACTGGGCCCTGTCGGGCTCTGTCGGGCTCTGTCGGGCCCTGTCGGGCTCTGTCGGGCTCTGTCGGGCCCTGTTGGGCTCTGTCGGGCTCTACTGGGCCCTGTCGGGCCCTGTCGGGCCCTGTCGGGCTCTGTCGGGCTCTGTCGGGCTCTACTGGGCCCTGTCGGGCTCTGTCGGGCTCTGTCGGGCTCTGTCGGGCCCTGTCGGGCTCTACTGGGCTCTACTGGGCTCTGTCGGGCCCTGTCGGGCTCTGTCGGGCTCTGTCGGGCTCTGTCGGGCTCTACTGGGCTCTACTGGGCCCTGTCGGGCTCTGTCGGGCTCTGTCGGGCCCTGTCGGGCTCTGTCGGGCTCTGTCGGGCCCTGTTGGGCTCTGTCGGGCTCTACTGGGCCCTGTCGGGCTCTGTCGGGCTCTATCGGGCTCTACTGGGCCCTGTCGGGCTCTGTCGGGCTCTGTCGGGCCCTGTCGGGCCCTGTCGGGCTCTGTCAGGCTCTGTCGGGCTCTGTCGGGCTCTACTGGGCCCTGTCGGGCCCTGTCGGGCCCTGTCGGGCTCTACTGGGCTCTACTGGGCTCTGTCGGGCCCTGTCGGGCTCTGTCGGGCTCTGTCGGGCTCTGTCGGGCTCTACTGGGCTCTACTGGGCTCTGTCGGGCTCTGTCGGGCTCTACTGGGCCCTGTCGGGCCCTGTCGGGCCCTGTCGGGCTCTGTCGGGCTCTGTCGGGCTCTACTGGGCCCTGTCGGGCTCTGTCGGGCCCTGTCGGGCTCTGTCGGGCTCTGTCGGGCCCTGTCGGGCCCTGTCGGGCTCTGTCGGGCCCTGTCGGGCCCTGTCGGGCTCTGTCGGGCTCTGTCGGGCTCTGTCGGGCTCTGTCGGGCTCTACTGGGCTCTGTCGGGTTCTACTGGGCTCTACTGGGCCCTGTCGGGCTCTGTCGGGCTCTGTCGGGCTCTGTCGGGCTCTACTGGGCCCTGTCGGGCTCTGTCGGGCCCTGTCGGGCCCTGTCGGTCCCTGTCGGGCTCTGTCGAGCTCTGTCGGGCTCTGTCGGGCTCTACTGGGCCCTGTCGGGCTCTGTCGGGCCCTGTCGGGCCCTGTCGGTCCCTGTCGGGCTCTGTCGGGCTCTGTCGGGCTCTGTCGGGCCCTGTCGGGCTCTGTCGGGCTCTGTCGGGCTCTGTCGGGCTCTACTGGGCCCTGTCGGGCTCTGTCGGGCTCTGTCGGGCCCTGTCGGGCTCTGTCGGGCTCTGTCGGGCCCTGTTGGGCTCTGTCGGGCTCTACTGGGCCCTGTCGGGCTCTGTCGGGCCCTGTCGGGCTCTGTCGGGCTCTGTCGGGCTCTACTGGGCCCTGTCGGGCTCTGTCGGGCTCTGTCGGGCCCTGTCGGGCCCTGTCGGGCTCTGTCGGGCTCTGTCGGGCTCTGTCGGGCTCTACTGGGCCCTGTCGGGCCCTGTCGGGCCCTGTCGGGCTCTACTGGGCTCTACTGGGCTCTGTCGGGCCCTGTCGGGCTCTGTCGGGCTCTGTCGGGCTCTGTCGGGCTCTACTGGGCTCTACTGGGCTCTGTCGGGCTCTGTCGGGCCCTGTCGGGCTCTGTCGGGCCCTGTCGGGCCCTGTCGGGCTCTGTCGGGCTCTGTCGGGCTCTGTCGGGCTCTACTGGGCCCTGTCGGGCTCTGTCGGGCTCTGTCGGGCCCTGTCGGGCTCTGTCGGGCTCTGTCGGGCTCTGTTGGGCTCTGTCGGGCTCTACTGGGCCCTGTCGGGCCCTGTCGGGCCCTGTCGGGCTCTGTCGGGCTCTGTCGGGCTCTACTGGGCCCTGTCGGGCTCTGTCGGGCTCTGTCGGGCCCTGTCGGGCCCTGTCGGGCTCTGTCAGGCTATGTCGGGCACTGTCGGGCTCTACTGGGCTCTACTGGGCTCTGTCGGGCCCTGTCGGGCTCTGTCGGGCTCTGTCGGGCTCTGTCGGGCTCTACTGGGCTCTACTGGGCTCTGTCGGGCTCTGTCGGGCTCTACTGGGCCCTGTCGGGCCCTGTCGGGCCCTGTCGGGCTCTGTCGGGCTCTGTCGGGCTCTACTGGGCCCTGTCGGGCTCTGTCGGGCCCTGTCGGGCTCTGTCGGGCTCTGTCGGGCCCTGTCGGGCCCTGTCGGGCTCTGTCGGGCCCTGTCGGGCTCTGTCGGGCTCTGTCGGGCTCTGTCGGGCTCTACTGGGCCCTGTCGGGCCCTCTCGGGCCCTGTCGGGCTCTGTCGGGCTCTGTCGGGCTCTACTGGGCCCTGTCGGGCTCTGTCGGGCCCTGTCGGGCTCTGTCGGGCCCTGTCGGGCCCTGTCGGTCCCTGTCGGGCTCTGTCGGGCTCTGTCGGGCTCTGTCGGGCCCTGTCGGGCTCTGTCGGGCTCTGTCGGGCTCTGTCGGGCTCTACTGGGCCCTGTCGGGCGCTGTCGGGCTCTGTCGGGCTCTGTCGGGCTCTACTGGGCCCTGTCGGTCTCTGTCGGGCTCTGTCGGGCTCTGTCGGGCCCTGTCGGGCTCTGTCGGGCTCTGTCGGGCTCTGTCGGGCCCTGTCGGGCCCTGACGGGCTCTGTCGGGCTCTACTGGGCTCTGTCGGGCTCTGTGGGGCCCTGTCGGGCTCTGTCGGGCTCTGTCGGGCCCTGTCGGGCTCTGTCGGGCTCTGTCGGGCCCTGTTGGGCTCTGTCGGGCTCTACTGGGCCCTGTCGGGCCCTGTCGGGCCCTGTCGGGCTCTGTCGGGCTCTGTCGGGCTCTACTGGGCCCTGTCGGGCTCTGTCGGGCCCTGTCAGGCTCTGTCGGGCTCTGTCGGGCTCGACTGGGCCCTGTCGGGCCCTGTCGGCCCCTGTCGGGCTCTACTGGGCTCTACTGGGCTCTGTCGGGCCTGTCGGGCTCTGTCGGGCTCTGTCGGGCTCTGTCGGGCTCTACTGGGCTCTACTGGGCTCTGTCGGGCTCTGTCGGGCTCTACTGGGCCCTGTCGGGCCCTGTCGGGCCCTGTCGGGCTCTGTCGGGCTCTGTCGGGCTCTACTGGGCCCTGTCGGGCTCTGTCGGGCCCTGTCGGGCCCTGTCGGGCTCTGTCGGGCCCTGTCGGGCTCTGTCGGGCTCTGTCGGGCTCTGTCGGGCTCTACTGGGCTCTGTCGGGCTCTGTCGGGCTCTGTCGGGCTCTGTCGGGCTCTACTGGGCCCTGTCGGGCTCTGTCGGGCTCTGTGGGGCCCTGTCGGGCTCTGTCGGGCTCTGTCGGGCTCTGTCGGGCCCTGTCGGGCCCTGTCGGGCTCTGTCGGGCTCTGTGGGGCCCTGTCGGGCTCTGTCGGGCTCTGTCGGGCTCTGTCGGGCTCTACTGGGCCCTGTCGGGCTCTGTCGGGCTCTGTCGGGCCCTGTCGGGCTCTGTCAGGCTCTGTCGGGCCCTGTCGGGCTCTGTCGGGTTCTACTGGGCCCTGTCGGGCCCTGTCGGGCCCTGTCGGGCTCTGTCGGGCTCTGTCGGGCTCTACTGGTCCCTGTCGGGCTCTGTCGGGCTCTGTCGGGCCCTGTCGGGCCCTGTCGGGCTCTGTCAGGCTCTGTCGGGCTCTGTCGGGCTCTACTGGGCCCAGTCGGGCCCTGTCGGGCCCTGTCGGGCTCTACTGGGCTCTACTGGGCTCTGTCGGGCCCTGTTGGGCTCTGTCGGGCTCTGTCGGGCTCTGTCGGGCTCTACTGGGCTCTACTGCGCTCTGTCGGGCTCTGTCGGGCCCTGTCGGGCTCTGTCGGGCCCTGTCGGGCCCTGTCGGGCTCTGTCGGGCTCTGTCGGGCCCTGTCGGGCCCTGTCGGGCCCTGTCGGGCTCTGTCGGGCTCTACTGGGCCCTGTCGGGCTCTGTCGGGCCCTGTCGGGCCCTGTCGGGATCTGTCGGGTTCTGTCGGGCTCTGTCGGGCTCTACTGGGCCCTGTCGGGCCCTGTCGGGCCCTGTCGGGCTCTACTGGGCTCTACTGGGCTCTGTCGGGCCCTGTCGGGCTCTGTCGGGCTCTGTCGGGCTCTGTCGGGCTCTACTGGGCTCTACTGGGCTCTGTCGGGCTCTGTCGGGCTCTACTGGGCCCTGTCGGGCCCTGTCGGGCCCTGTCAGGCTCTGTCGGGCTCTGTCGGGCTCTCCTGGGCCCTGTCGGGCTCTGTCGGGCCCTGTCGGGCTCTGTCGGGCCCTGTCGGGCCCTGTCGGGCTCTGTCGGGCCCTGTCGGGCTCTGTCGGGCTCTGTCGGGCTCTGTCGGGCTCTACTGGGCTCTGTCGGGCTCTGTCGGGCTCTGTCGGGCTCTGTCGGGCTCTACTGGGCCCTGTCGGGCTCTGTCGGGCTCTGTGGGGCCCTGTCGGGCTCTGTCGGGCTCTGTCGGGCCCTGTCGGGCTCTGTCGGGCCCTGTCGGGCCCTGTCGGGCTCTGTCGGGCTCTGTCGGGCCCTGTCGGGCTCTGTTGGGCTCTGTCGGGCTCTGTCGGGCTGTACTGGGCCCTGTCGGGCTCTGTCGGGCTCTGTCGGGCCCTGTTGGGCTCTGTCGGGCTCTACTGGGCCCTGTCGGGCCCTGTCGGGCCCTGTCGGGCTCTCTCGGGCTCTGTCGGGCTCTACTGGGCCCTGTCGGGCTCTGTCGGGCTCTGTCGGGCCCTGTCAGGCCCTGTCGGGCTCTGTCGGGCTCTGTCGGGCTCTGTCGGGCTCTACTGGGCCCTGTCGGGCCCTGTCGGGCCCTGTCGGGCTCTAGTGGGCTCTACTGGGCTCTGTCGGGCCCTGTCGGGCTCTCTCGGGCTCTGTCGGGCTCTGTCGGGCTCTACTGGGCTCTACTGGGCTCTGTCGGGCTCTGTCGGGCCCTGTCGGGCCCTGTCGGGCCCTGTCGGGCTCTGTCGGGCTCTGTCGGGCCCTGTCGGGCTCTGTCGGGCTCTGTCGGGCTCTGTCGGGCTCTACTGGGCCCTGTCGGGCTCTGTCGGGCTCTGTCGGGCCCTGTCGGGCTCTGTCAGGCTCTGTCGGGCCCTGTTGGGCTCTGTCGGGCTCTACTGGGCCCTGTCGGGCCCTGTCGGGCCCTGTCGGGCTCTGTCGGGCTCTGTCGGGCTCTACTGGGCCCTGTCGGGCTCTGTCGGGCTCTGTCGGGCCCTGTCGGGCCCTGTCGGGCTCTGTCAGGCTCTGTCGGGCTCTGTCGGGCTCTACTGGGCCCTGTCGGGCCCTGTCGGGCCCTGTCGGGCTCTACTGGGCTCTACTGGGCTCTGTCGGGCCCTGTCGGGCTCTGTCGGGCTCTGTCGGGCTCTGTCGGGCTCTACTGGGCTCTACTGGGCTCTGTCGGGCTCTGTCGGGCTCTACTGGGCCCTGTCGGGCCCTGTCGGGCCCTGTCGGGCTCTGTCGGGCTCTGTCGGGCTCTACTGGGCCCTGTCGGGCTCTGTCGGGCCCTGTCGGGCTCTGTCGGGCTCTGTCGGGCTCTGTCGGGCTCTACTGGGCCCTGTCGGGCTCTGTCGGGCTCTGTCGGGCCCTGTCGGGCTCTGTCGGGCTCTGTCGGGCCCTGTTGGGCTCTGTCGGGCTCTACTGGGCCCTGTCGGGCCCTGTCGGGCCCTGTCGGGCTCTGTCGGGCTCTGTCGGGCTCTACTGGGCCCTGTCGGGCTCTGTCGGGCTCTGTCGGGCCCTGTCGGGCCCTGTCGGGCTCTTTCAGGCTCTGTCGGGCTCTGTCGGGCTCTACTGGGCCCTGTCGGGCCCTGTCGGGCCCTGTCGGGCTCTACTGGGCTCTACTGGGCTCTGTCGGGCCCTGTCGGGCTCTGTCGGGCTCTGTCGGGCTCTGTCGGGCTCTACTGGGCTCTACTGGGCTCTGTCGGGCTCTGTCGGGCTCTACTGGGCCCTGTCGGGCCCTGTCGGGCCCTGTCGGGCTCTGTCGGGCTCTGTCGGGCTCTACTGGGCCCTGTCGGGCTCTGTCGGGCTCTGTCGGGCCCTGTCGGGCCCTGTCGGGCTCTGTCGGGCCCTGTCGGGCTCTGTCGGGCTCTGTCGGGCTCTGTCGGGCTCTGTCGGGCTCTGTCGGGCTCTACTGGGCTCTGTCGGGTTCTACTGGGCTCTACTGGGCCCTGTCGGGCTCTGTCGGGCTCTGTCGGGCTCTGTCGGGCTCTGTCGGGCTCTACTGGGCCCTGTCGGGCTCTGTCGGGCCCTGTCGGGCTCTGTCGGGCTCTGTCGGGCCCTGTCGGGCCCTGTCGGTCCCTGTCGGGCTCTGTCGGGCTCTGTCGGGCTCTGTCGGGCCCTGTCGGGCTCTGTCGGGCTCTGTCGGGCTCTGTCGGGCTCTACTGGGCCCTGTCGGGCTCTGTCGGGCTCTGTCGGGCCCTGTCGGGCTCTGTCGGGCTCTGTCGGGCCCTGTTGGGCTCTGTCGGGCTCTACTGGGCCCTGTCGGGCCCTGTCGGGCCCTGTCGGGCTCTACTGGGCCCTGTCGGGCCCTGTCGGGCCCTGTCGGGCTCTGTCGGGCTCTGTCGGGCTCTACTGGGCCCTGTCGGGCTCTGTCGGGCTCTGTCGGGCCCTGTCGGGCCCTGTCGGGCTCTGTCGGGCTCTGTCGGGCTCTGTCGGGCTCTACTGGGCCCTGTCGGGCCCTGTCGGGCCCTGTCGGGCTCTACTGGGCTCTACTGGGCTCTGTCGGGCCCTGTCGGGCTCTGTCGGGCTCTGTCGGGCTCTGTCGGGCTCTACTGGGCTCTACTGGGCTCTGTCGGGCTCTGTCGGGCCCTGTCGGGCCCTGTCGGGCTCTGTCGGGCTCTGTCGGGCTCTACTGGGCCCTGTCGGGCTCTGTCGGGCCCTATCGGGCCCTGTCGGGCTCTGTCGGGCCCTGTCGGGCTCTGTCGGGCTCTGTCGGGCTCTGTCGGGCTCTACTGGGCTCTGTCGGGCTCTGTCGGGCTCTGTCGGGCTCTGTCGGGCTCTACTGGGCCCTGTCGGGCTCTGTCGGGCTCTGTGGGGCCCTGTCGGGCTCTGTCGGGCTCTGTCGGGCTCTGTCGGGCCCTGTCGGGCTCTGTCGGGCCCTGTCGGGCCCTGTCGGGCTCTGTCGGGCTCTGTGGGGCCCTGTCGGGCTCTGTCGGGCTCTGTCGGGCTCTGTCGGGCTCTACTGGGCCCTGTCGGGCTCTGTCGGGCTCTGTCGGGCCCTGTCGGGCTCTGTCAGGCTCTGTCGGGCCCTGTTGGGCTCTGTCGGGTTCTACTGGGCCCTGTCGGGCCCTGTCGGGCCCTGTCGGGCTCTGTCGGGCTCTGTCGGGCTCTACTGGTCCCTGTCGGGCTCTGTCGGGCTCTGTCGGGCCCTGTCGGGCCCTGTCGGGCTCTGTCAGGCTCTGTCGGGCTCTGTCGGGCTCTACTGGGCCCTGTCGGGCCCTGTCGGGCCCTGTCGGGCTCTACTGGGCTCTACTGGGCTCTGTCGGGCCCTGTTGGGCTCTGTCGGGCTCTGTCGGGCTCTGTCGGGCTCTACTGGGCTCTACTGCGCTCTGTCGGGCTCTGTCGGGCCCTGTCGGGCTCTGTCGGGCCCTGTCGGGCCCTGTCGGGCTCTGTCGGGCTCTGTCGGGCCCTGTCGGGCCCTGTCGGGCTCTGTCGGGCTCTGTCGGGCTCTACTGGGCCCTGTCGGGCTCTGTCGGGCCCTGTCGGGCCCTGTCGGGCTCTGTCGGTCCCTGTCGGGCCCTGTCGGGCTCTACTGGGCCCTGTCGGGCCCTGTCGGGCCCTGTCGGGCTCTACTGGGCTCTACTGGGCTCTGTCGGGCCCTGTCGGGCTCTGTCGGGCTCTGTCGGGCTCTGTCGGGCTCTACTGGGCTCTACTGGGCTCTGTCGGGCTCTGTCGGGCTCTACTGGGCCCTGTCGGGCCCTGTCGGGCCCTGTCGGGCTCTGTCGGGCTCTGTCGGGCTCTCCTGGGCCCTGTCGGGCTTTGTCGGGCCCTGTCGGGCTCTGTCGGGCTCTGTCGGGCCCTGTCGGGCCCTGTCGGGCTCTGTCGGGCCCTGTCGGGCTCTGTCGGGTTCTGTCGGGCTCTGTCGGGCTCTACTGGGCTCTGTCGGGCTCTGTCGGGCTCTGTCGGGCTCTGTCGGGCTCTACTGGGCCCTGTCGGGCTCTGTAGGGCTCTGTGGGGCCCTGTCGGGCTCTGTCGGGCTCTGTCGGGCCCTGTCGGGCTCTGTCGGGCCCTGTCGGGCCCTGTCGGGCTCTGTCGGGCTCTGTCGGGCCCTGTCGGGCTCTGTCGGGCTCTGTCGGGCCCTGTTGGGCTCTGTCGGGCTCTACTGGGCCCTGTCGGGCCCTGTCGGGCCCTGTCGGGCTCTGTCGGGCTCTGTCGGGCTCTACTGGGCCCTGTCGGGCTCTGTCGGGCTCTGTCGGGCCCTGTCAGGCCCTGTCGGGCTCTGTCGGGCTCTGTCGGGCTCTGTCGGGCTCTACTGGGCCCTGTCGGGCCCTGTCGGGCCCTGTCGGGCTCTACTGGGCTCTACTGGGCTCTGTCGGGCCCTGTCGGGCTCTCTCGGGCTCTGTCGGGCTCTGTCGGGCTCTACTGGGCTCTACTGGGCTCTGTCGGGCTCTGTCGGGCCCTGTCGGGCCCTGTCGGGCCCTGTCGGGCTCTGTCGGGCTCTGTCGGGCCCTGTCGGGCTCTGTCGGGCTCTGTCGGGCTCTGTCGGGCTCTACTGGGCCCTGTCGGGCTCTGTCGGGCTCTGTCGGGCCCTGTCGGGCTCTGTCGGGCTCTGTCGGGCCCTGTTGGGCTCTGTCGGGCTCTACTGGGCACTGTCGGGCCCTGTCGGGCCCTGTCGGGCTCTGTCGGGCTCTGTCGGGCTCTACTGGGCCCTGTCGGGCTCTGTCGGGCTCTGTCGGGCCCTGTCGGGCCCTGTCGGGCTCTGTCAGGCTCTGTCGGGCTCTGTCGGGCTCTACTGGGCCCTGTCGGGCCCTGTCGGGCCCTGTCGGGCTCTACTGGGCTCTACTGGGCTCTGTCGGGCCCTGTCGGGCTCTGTCGGGCTCTGTCGGGCTCTGTCGGGCTCTACTGGGCTCTACTGGGCTCTGTCGGGCTCTGTCGGGCTCTACTGGGCCCTGTCGGGCCCTGTCGGGCCCTGTCGGGCTCTGTCGGGCTCTGTCGGGCTCTACTGGGCCCTGTCGGGCTCTGTCGGGCCCTGTCGGGCTCTGTCGGGCTCTGTCGGGCTCTGTCGGGCTCTACTGGGCCCTGTCGGGCTCTGTCGGGCTCTGTCGGGCCCTGTCGGGCTCTGTCGGGCTCTGTCGGGCCCTGTTGGGCTCTGTCGGGCTCTACTGGGCCCTGTCGGGCCCTGTCGGGCCCTGTCGGGCTCTGTCGGGCTCTGTCGGGCTCTACTGGGCCCTGTCGGGCTCTGTCGGGCTCTGTCGGGCCCTGTCGGGCCCTGTCGGGCTCTGTCAGGCTCTGTCGGGCTCTGTCGGGCTCTGTCGGGATCTACTGGGCTCTACTGGGCTCTGTCGGGCCCTGTCGGGCTCTGTCGGGCTCTGTCGGGCTCTGTCGGGCTCTACTGGGCTCTACTGGGCTCTGTCGGGCTCTGTCGGGCTCTACTGGGCCCTGTCGGGCCCTGTCGGGCCCTGTCGGGCTCTGTCGGGCTCTGTCGGGCTCTACTGGGCCCTGTCGGGCTCTGTCGGGCCCTGTCGGGCTCTGTCGGGCTCTGTCGGGCCCTGTCGGGCCCTGTCGGGCTCTGTCGGGCCCTGTCGGGCCCTGTCGGGCTCTGTCGGGCTCTGTCGGGCTCTGTCGGGCTCTACTGGGCTCTGTCGGGTTCTAGTGGGCTCTACTGGGCCCTGTCGGGCTCTGTCGGGCTCTGTCGGGCTCTGTCGGGCTCTGTCGGGCTCTACTGGGCCCTGTCGGGCTCTGTCGGGCCCTGTCGGGCTCTGTCGGGCTCTGTCGGGCCCTGTCGGGCCCTGTCGGTCCCTGTCGGGCTCTGTCGGGCTCTGTCGGGCTCTGTCGGGCCCTGTCGGGCTCTGTCGGGCTCTGTCGGGCTCTGTCGGGCTCTACTGGGCCCTGTCGGGCTCTGTCGGGCTCTGTCGGGCCCTGTCGGGCTCTGTCGGGCTCTGTCGGGCCCTGTTGGGCTCTGTCGGGCTCTACTGGGCCCTGTCGGGCCCTGTCGGGCCCTGTCGGGCTCTACTGGGCCCTGTCGGGCCCTGTCGGGCCCTGTCGGGCTCTGTCGGGCTCTGTCGGGCTCTACTGGGCCCTGTCGGGCTCTGTCGGGCCCTGTCGGGCCCTGTCGGGCTCTGTCGGGCTCTGTCGGGCTCTGTCGGGCTCTACTGGGCCCTGTCGGGCTCTGTCGGGCCCTGTCGGGCTCTACTGGGCTCTACTGGGCTCTGTCGGGCCCTGTCGGGCTCTGTCGGGCTCTGTCGGGCTCTGTCGGGCTCTACTGGGCTCTACTGGGCTCTGTCGGGCCCTGTCGGGCTCTGTCGGGCTCTGTCGGGCTCTGTCGGGCTCTGTCGGGCTCTACTGGGCCCTGTCGGGCCCTGTCGGGCCCTGTCGGGCTCTACTGGGCTCTACTGGGCTCTGTCGGGCCCTGTCGGGCTCTGTCGGGCTCTGTCGGGCTCTGTCGGGCTCTACTGGGCTCTACTGGGCTCTGTCGGGCTCTGTCGGGCCCTGTCGGGCTCTGTCGGGCCCTGTCGGGCCCTGTCGGGCTCTGTCGGGCTCTGTCGGGCCCTGTCGGGCTCTGTCGGGCTCTGTCGGGCTCTACTGGGCCCTGTCGGGCTCTGTCGGGCTCTGTCGGGCCCTGTCGGGCTCTGTCGGGCCCTGTTGGGCTCTGTCGGGCTCTACTGGGCCCTGTCGGGCCCTGTCGGGCCCTGTCGGGCTCTGTCGGGCTCTGTCGGGCTCTACTGGGCCCTGTCGGGCTCTGTCGGGCTCTGTCAGGCCCTGTCGGGCCCTGTCGGGCTCTGTCAGGCCCTGTCGGGCCCTGTCGGGCCCTGTCGGGCTCTGTCGGGCTCTGTCGGGCTCTACTGGGCTCTACTGGGCTCTGTCGGGCCCTGTCGGGCTCTGTCGGGCTCTGTCGGGCTCTGTCGGGCTCTACTGGGCTCTACTGGGCTCTGTCGGGCTCTGTCGGGCTCTACTGGGCCCTGTCGGGCTCTGTCGGGCCCTGTCGGGCTCTGTCGGGCTCTGTCGGGCTCTACTGGGCCCTGTCGGGCTCTGTCGGGCCCTGTCGGGCTCTGTCGGGCTCTGTCGGGCCCTGTCGGGCCCTGTCGGGCTCTGTCGGGCCCTGTCGGGCCCTGTCGGGCTCTGTCGGGCTCTGTCGGGCTGTACTGGGCCCTGTCGGGCCCCCTCGGGCCCTGTCGGGCTCTGTCGGGCTCTGTCGGGCTCTACTGGGCCCTGTCGGGCTCTGTCGGGCCCTGTCGGGCTCTGTCGGGCTCTGTCGGGCCCTGTCGGGCCCTGTCGGTCCCTGTCGGGCTCTGTCGGGCTCTGTCGGGCTCTGTCGGGCCCTGTCGGGCTCTGTCGGGCTCTGTCGGGCTCTGTCGGGCTCTACTGGGCCCTGTCGGGCGCTGTCGGGCTCTGTCGGGCTCTGTCGGGCTCTACTGGGCCCTGTCGGTCTCTGTCGGGCTCTGTCGGGCTCTGTCGGGCCCTGTCGGGCTCTGTCGGGCTCTGTCGGGCTCTGTCGGGCTCTGTCGGGCCCTCTCGGCTCTGTCGGGCTCTACTGGGCTCTGTCGGGCTCTGTCGGGCTCTACTGGGCCCTGTCGGGCCCTGTCGGGCCCTGACGGGCTCTGTCGGGCTCTACTGGGCTCTGTCGGGCTCTGTGGTACCCTGTCGGGCTCTGTCGGGCTCTGTCGGGCTCTGTCGGGCCCTGTCGGGCTCTGTCGGGCCCTGTCGGGCCCTGTCGGGCTCTGTCGGGCCCTGTCGGGCTCTGTCGGGCTCTGTCGGGCTCTGTCGGGCTCTACTGGGCCCTGTCGGGCTCTGTCGGGCTCTGTCGGGCCCTGTCGGGCTCTGTCGGGCTCTGTCGGGCCCTGTTGGGCTCTGTCGGGCTCTACTGGGCCCTGTCGGGCCCTGTCGGGCCCTGTCGGGCTCTGTCGTGCTCTGTCGGGCTCGGTCGGGCTCTACTGGGCTCTACTGGGCTCTGTCGGGCTCTACTGGGCCCTGTCGGGCTCTGTCGGGCTCTGTCGGGCTCTGTCGGGCCCTGTCGGGCTCTGTCGGGCCCTGTCGGGCTCTCTCGGGCTCTGTCGGGCTCTATCGGGCTCTACTGGGCCCTGTCGGGCTCTGTCGGGCTCTGTCGGGCTCTGTCGGGCCCTGTCGGGCTCTGTCGGGCTCTGTCGGGCTCTACTGGGCTCTGTCGGGCCCTGTCGGGCCCTGTCGGGCTCTGTCGGGCTCTGTCGGGCCCTGTCGGGCCCTGTCGGGCTCTGTCAGGCTCTGTCGGGCTCTACTGGGCTCTGTCGGGCTCTGTCGGGCTCTGTCGGGCTCTACTGGGTCCTCTCGGGCTCTGTCGGGCTCTGTCGGGCTCTGTCGGGCCCTGTCGGGCCCTGTCGGGCTCTGTCGGGCTCTGTCGGGCCCTGTCGGGCTCTGTCGGGCTCTGTCGGGCCCTGTTGGGCTCTGTCGGGCTCTACTGGGCCCTGTCGGGCCCTGTCGGGCCCTGTCGGGCTCTACTGGGCCCTGTCGGGCCCTGTCGGGCCCTGTCGGGCTCTGTCGGGCTCTGTCGGGCTCTACTGGGCCCTGTCGGGCTCTGTCGGGCCCTGTCGGGCCCTGTCGGGCTCTGTCGGGCTCTGTCGGGCTCTGTCGGGCTCTACTGGGCCCTGTCGGGCTCTGTCGGGCCCTGTCGGGCTCTACTGGGCTCTACTGGGCTCTGTCGGGCCCTGTCGGGCTCTGTCGGGCTCTGTCGGGCTCTGTCGGGCTCTACTGGGCTCTACTGGGCTCTGTCGGGCCCTGTCGGGCTCTGTCGGGCTCTGTCGGGCTCTGTCGGGCTCTGTCGGGCTCTACTGGGCCCTGTCGGGCCCTGTCGGGCTCTGTCGGGCCCTGTCGGGCCCTGTCGGGCTCTGTCGGGCTCTGTCGGGCCCTGTCGGGCTCTGTCGGGCTCTGTCGGGCTCTACTGGGCCCTGTCGGGCTCTGTCGGGCTCTGTCGGGCCCTGTCGGGCTCTGTCGGGCCCTGTTGGGCTCTGTCGGGCTCTACTGGGCCCTGTCGGGCCCTGTCGGGCCCTGTCGGGCTCTGTCGGGCTCTGTCGGGCTCTACTGGGCCCTGTCGGGCTCTGTCGGGCTCTGTCAGGCCCTGTCGGGCCCTGTCGGGCTCTGTCAGGCCCTGTCGGGCCCTGTCGGGCCCTGTCGGGCTCTGTCGGGCTCTGTCGGGCTCTACTGGGCTCTACTGGGCTCTGTCGGGCCCTGTCGGGCTCTGTCGGGCTCTGTCGGGCTCTGTCGGGCTCTACTGGGCTCTACTGGGCTCTGTCGGGCTCTGTCGGGCTCTACTGGGCCCTGTCGGGCTCTGTCGGGCCCTGTCGGGCTCTGTCGGGCTCTGTCGGGCTCTACTGGGCCCTGTCGGGCTCTGTCGGGCCCTGTCGGGCTCTGTCGGGCTCTGTCGGGCCCTGTCGGGCCCTGTCGGGCTCTGTCGGGCCCTGTCGGGCCCTGTCGGGCTCTGTCGGGCTCTGTCGGGCTGTACTGGGCCCTGTCGGGCCCCCTCGGGCCCTGTCGGGCTCTGTCGGGCTCTGTCGGGCTCTACTGGGCCCTGTCGGGCTCTGTCGGGCCCTGTCGGGCTCTGTCGGGCTCTGTCGGGCCCTGTCGGGCCCTGTCGGTCCCTGTCGGGCTCTGTCGGGCTCTGTCGGGCTCTGTCGGGCCCTGTCGGGCTCTGTCGGGCTCTGTCGGGCTCTGTCGGGCTCTACTGGGCCCTGTCGGGCGCTGTCGGGCTCTGTCGGGCTCTGTCGGGCTCTACTGGGCCCTGTCGGTCTCTGTCGGGCTCTGTCGGGCTCTGTCGGGCCCTGTCGGGCTCTGTCGGGCTCTGTCGGGCTCTGTCGGGCTCTGTCGGGCCCTCTCGGCTCTGTCGGGCTCTACTGGGCTCTGTCGGGCTCTGTCGGGCTCTACTGGGCCCTGTCGGGCCCTGTCGGGCCCTGACGGGCTCTGTCGGGCTCTACTGGGCTCTGTCGGGCTCTGTGGTACCCTGTCGGGCTCTGTCGGGCTCTGTCGGGCTCTGTCGGGCCCTGTCGGGCTCTGTCGGGCCCTGTCGGGCCCTGTCGGGCTCTGTCGGGCCCTGTCGGGCTCTGTCGGGCTCTGTCGGGCTCTGTCGGGCTCTACTGGGCCCTGTCGGGCTCTGTCGGGCTCTGTCGGGCCCTGTCGGGCTCTGTCGGGCTCTGTCGGGCCCTGTTGGGCTCTGTCGGGCTCTACTGGGCCCTGTCGGGCCCTGTCGGGCCCTGTCGGGCTCTGTCGTGCTCTGTCGGGCTCGGTCGGGCTCTACTGGGCTCTACTGGGCTCTGTCGGGCTCTACTGGGCCCTGTCGGGCTCTGTCGGGCTCTGTCGGGCTCTGTCGGGCCCTGTCGGGCTCTGTCGGTCCCTGTCGGGCTCTCTCGGGCTCTGTCGGGCTCTATCGGGCTCTACTGGGCCCTGTCGGGCTCTGTCGGGCTCTGTCGGGCTCTGTCGGGCCCTGTCGGGCTCTGTCGGGCTCTGTCGGGCTCTACTGGGCTCTGTCGGGCCCTGTCGGGCCCTGTCGGGCTCTGTCGGGCTCTGTCGGGCCCTGTCGGGCCCTGTCGGGCTCTGTCAGGCTCTGTCGGGCTCTACTGGGCTCTGTCGGGCTCTGTCGGGCTCTGTCGGGCTCTACTGGGTCCTCTCGGGCTCTGTCGGGCTCTGTCGGGCTCTGTCGGGCCCTGTCGGGCCCTGTCGGGCTCTGTCGGGCTCTGTCGGGCTCTACTGGGCTCTGTCGGGCTCTGTCGGGCTCTGTCGGGCTCTACTGGGCCCTGTCGGGCTCTGTCGGGCTCTGTGGGGCCCTGTCGGGCTCTGTCGGGCTCTGTCGGGCTCTATCGGGCTCTGTCGGGCTCTATCGGGCTCTACTGGGCCCTGTCGGGCCCTGTCGGGCTCTGTCGGGCCCTGTCGGGCCCTGTCGGGCTCTGTCGGGCCCTGTCGGGCCCTGTCGGGCTCTGTCGGGCTCTGTCGGGCCCTGTCGGGCTCTGTCGGGCTCTGTCGGGCTCTGTCGGGCTCTACTGGGCCCTGTCGGGCCCTGTCGGGCCCTGTCGGGCTCTGTCGGTCCCTGTCGGGCTCTGTCGGGCTCTGTCGGGCTCTACTGGGCTCTGTCGGGCCCTGTCGGGCTCTGTCGGGCTCTGTCGGGCCCTGTCGGGCCCTGTCAGGCTCTGTCGGGCTCTGTCGGGCTCTACTGGGCTCTGTCGGGCTCTGTCGGGCTCTGTGGGGCTCTACTGGGCCCTGTCGGGCTCTGTCGGGCTCTGTCGGGCCCTGTCGGGCCCTGTCGGGCTCTGTCGGGCTCTGTCGGGCTCTGTCGGGCTCTACTGGGCTCTGTCGGGCTCTGTCGGGCTCTGTCGGGCTCTGTCGGGCTCTACTGGGCTCTGTCGGGCTCTGTCGGGCTCTACTGGGCCCTGTCGGGCTCTGTCGGGCTCTGTGGGGCCCTGTCGGGCTCTGTCGGGCTCTGTCGGGCTCTGTCGGGCCCTGTCGGGCTCTGTCGGGCCCTGTCGGGCCCTGTCGGGCTCTGTCGGGCTCTGTCGGGCCCTGTCGGGCTCTGTCGGGCTCTGTCGGGTTCTGTCGGGCTCTGTCGGGCTCTGTCGGGCTCTATCGGGCTCTACTGGGCCCTGTCGGGCCCTGTCGGGCTCTGTCGGGCTCTGTCGGGCTCTGTCGGGCCCTGTCGGGCTCTGTCGGGCTCTGTCGGGCTCTGTCGGGCTCTACTGGGCCCTGTCGGGCTCTGTCGGGCTCTGTCGGGCCCTGTCGGACCCTGTCGGGCTCTGTCAGGCTCTGTCGGGCTCTGTCGGGCTCTGTCGGGCCCTGTCGGGCCCTGTCGGGCTCTGTCGGGCTCTGTCGGGCTCTACTGGGCTCTGTCGGGCTCTGTCGGGCTCTGTTGGGCTCTGTCGGGCTCTACTGGGCCCTGTCGGGCTCTGTCGGGCCCTGTCGGGCCCTGTCGGGCTCTGTCGGGCTCTGTCGGGCCCTGTCGGGCTCTGTCGGGCTCTGTCGGGCTCTGTCGGGCCCTGTCGGGCTCTGTCGGGCTCTACTGGGCCCTGTCGGTCCCTGTCGGGCTCTGTCGGGCTCTGTCGGGCTCTGTCGGGCCCTGTCGGGCTCTGTCGGGCTCTGTCGGGCTCTACTGGGCCCTGTCGGGCGCTGTCGGGCTCTGTCGGGCTCTGTCGGGCTCTGTCGGGCCCTGTCGGGCTCTGTCGGGCTCTGTCGGGCTCTGTCGGCCTCTACTGGGCCCTGTCGGGCTCTGTCGGGCTCTGTCGGGCTCTGTCGAGCCCTGTCGGGCTCTGTCGGGCCCTGTCGGGCCCTGTCGGGCTCTGTCGGGCCCTGTCGGGCCCTGTCGGGCTCTGTCGGGCCCTGTCGGGCTCTGTCGGGCTCTGTCGGGCTCTGTCGGGCCCTGTTGGGCTCTGTCGGGCTCTACTGGGCCCTGTCGGTCCCTGTCGGGCTCTGTCGGGCTCTGTCGGGCTCTGTCGGGCCCTGTCGGGCTCTGTCGGGCTCTGTCGGGCTCTACTGGGCCCTGTCGGGCGCTGTCGGGCTCTGTCGGGCTCTGTCGGGCTCTGTCGGGCCCTGTCGGGCTCTGTCGGGCTCTGTCGGGCTCTGTCGGGCTCTACTGGGCCCTGTCGGGCTCTGTCGGGCTCTGTCGGGCTCTGTCGGGCTCTACTGGGCTCTGTCGGGCTCTACTGGGCTCTGTCGGGCTCTGTCGGGCCCTGTCGGGCTCTGTCGGGCTCTGTCGGGCTCTGTCGGGCCCTCTCGGCTCTGTCGGGCTCTACTGGGCTCTGTCGGGCTCTGTCGGGCTCTACTGGGCCCTGTCGGGCTCTGTCGGGCCCTGTCGGGCTCTGTCGGGCTCTCTCGGGCCCTGTCGGGCTCTGTCGGGCTCTGTCGGGCCCTGTCGGGCTCTGTCGGGCTCTGTCGGGCTCTGTCGGGCCCTTCGGCTCTGTCGGGCTCTACTGGGCTCTGTCGGGCTCTGTCGGGCTCTACTGGGCCCTGTCGGGCTCTGTCGGGCCCTGTCGGGCTCTGTCGGGCTCTCTCGGGCCCTGTCGGGCTCTGTCGGGCTCTGTCAGGCTCTGTCGGGCTCTGTCGGGCTCTACTGGGCTCTGTCGGGTTCTACTGGGCTCTACTGGGCCCTGTCGGGCTCTGTCGGGCTCTGTGGGGCCCTGTCGGGCTCTGTCGGGCTCTGTCGGGCTCTATCGGGCTCTGTCGGGCTCTATCGGGCTCTACTGGGCCCTGTCTGGCCCTGTCGGGCTCTGTCGGGCCCTGTCGGGCCCTGTCGGGCTCTGTCGGGCTCTGTCGGGCCCTGTCGGGCTCTGTCGGGCTCTGTCGGGCTCTGTCGGGCTCTACTGGGCCCTGTCGGGCCTGTCGGGCCCTGTCGGGCTCTGTCGGGCTCTGTCGGGCTCTACTGGGCTCTGTCGGGCCCTGTCGGGCTCTGTCGGGCTCTGTCGGGCCCTGTCGGGCCCTGTCAGGCTCTGTCGGGCTCTGTCGGGCTCTGTCGGGCTCTGTCGGGCTCTACTGGGCCCTGTCGGGCTCTGTCGGGCTCTGTCGGGCCCTGTCGGGCCCTGTCGGGCTTTCGGCCCCTGTCGGGCCCTGTCGGGCTCTGTCGGGCTCTGGTCGGCTCTGTCGGGCTCTACTGGGCCCTGTCGGGCCCTGTCGGGCTCTGTCGGGCTCTGTCGGGCCCTGTCGGGCTCTGTCGGGCTCTGTCGGGCTCTACTGGGCCCTGTCGGGCTCTGTCGGCTCTGTCGGGCCCTGTCGGGCTCTGTCGGGCTCTGTCGGGCCCTGTTGGGCTCTGTCGGGCTCTACTGGGCCCTGTCGGGCTCTGTCGGGCTCTGTGGGGCCCTGTCGGGCTCTGTCGGGCTCTGTCCGGGCTCTGTCGGGCCCTGTCGGGCTCTGTCGGGCCCTGTCGGGCCCTGTCGGGCTCTGTCGGGCTCTGTCGGGCCCTGTCGGGCTCTGTCGGGCTCTGTCGGGTTCTGTCGGGCTCTGTCGGGCTCTGTCGGGCTCTATCGGGCTCTACTGGGCCCTGTCGGGCTCTGTCGGGCTCTGTCGGGCTCTGTCGGGCCCTGTCGGGCTCTGTCGGGCTCTGTCGGGCTCTGTCGGGCTCTACTGGGCCCTGTCGGGCTCTGTCGGGCTCTGTCGGGCCCTGTCGGACCCTGTCGGGCTCTGTCAGGCTCTGTCGGGCTCTGTCGGGCTCTGTCGGGCCCTGTCGGGCCCTGTCGGGCTCTGTCGGGCTCTGTCGGGCTCTACTGGGCTCTGTCGGGCTCTGTCGGGCTCTGTTGGGCTCTGTCGGGCTCTACTGGGCCCTGTCGGGCTCTGTCGGGCCCTGTCGGGCCCTGTCGGGCTCTGTCGGGCTCTGTCGGGCCCTGTCGGGCTCTGTCGGGCTCTGTCGGGCTCTGTCGGGCCCTGTCGGGCTCTGTCGGGCTCTACTGGGCCTGTCGGTCCCTGTCGGGCTCTGTCGGGCTCTGTCGGGCTCTGTCGGGCCTGTCGGGCTCTGTCGGGCTCTGTCGGGCTCTACTGGGCCCTGTCGGGCGCTGTCGGGCTCTGTCGGGCTCTGTCGGGCTCTGTCGGGCCCTGTCGGGCTCTGTCGGGCTCTGTCGGGCTCTGTCGGCCTCTACTGGGCCCTGTCGGGCTCTGTCGGGCTCTGTCGGGCTCTGTCGAGCCCTGTCGGGCTCTGTCGGGCCCTGTCGGGCCCTGTCGGGCTCTGTCGGGCCCTGTCGGGCCCTGTCGGGCTCTGTCGGGCCCTGTCGGGCTCTGTCGGGCTCTGTCGGGCTCTGTCGGGCCCTGTCGGGCTCTGTCGGGCTCTACTGGGCCCTGTCGGTCCCTGTCGGGCTCTGTCGGGCTCTGTCGGGCTCTGTCGGGCCCTGTCGGGCTCTGTCGGGCTCTGTCGGGCTCTACTGGGCCCTGTCGGGCGCTGTCGGGCTCTGTCGGGCTCTGTCGGGCTCTGTCGGGCCCTGTCGGGCTCTGTCGGGCTCTGTCGGGCTCTGTCGGGCTCTACTGGGCCCTGTCGGGCTCTGTCGGGCTCTGTCGGGCTCTGTCGGGCTCTACTGGGCTCTGTCGGGCTCTACTGGGCTCTGTCGGGCTCTGTCGGGCCCTGTCGGGCTCTGTCGGGCTCTGTCGGGCTCTGTCGGGCCCTCTCGGCTCTGTCGGGCTCTACTGGGCTCTGTCGGGCTCTGTCGGGCTCTACTGGGCCCTGTCGGGCTCTGTCGGGCCCTGTCGGGCTCTGTCGGGCTCTCTCGGGCCCTGTCGGGCTCTGTCGGGCTCTGTCGGGCCCTGTCGGGCTCTGTCGGGCTCTGTCGGGCTCTGTCGGGCCCTCTCGGCTCTGTCGGGCTCTACTGGGCTCTGTCGGGCTCTGTCGGGCTCTACTGGGCCCTGTCGGGCTCTGTCGGGCCCTGTCGGGCTCTGTCGGGCTCTCTCGGGCCCTGTCGGGCTCTGTCGGGCTCTGTCAGGCTCTGTCGGGCTCTGTCGGGCTCTACTGGGCTCTGTCGGGTTCTACTGGGCTCTACTGGGCCCTGTCGGGCTCTGTCGGGCTCTGTGGGGCCCTGTCGGGCTCTGTCGGGCTCTGTCGGGCTCTATCGGGCTCTGTCGGGCTCTATCGGGCTCTACTGGGCCCTGTCTGGCCCTGTCGGGCTCTGTCGGGCCCTGTCGGGCCCTGTCGGGCTCTGTCGGGCTCTGTCGGGCCCTGTCGGGCTCTGTCGGGCTCTGTCGGGCTCTGTCGGGCTCTACTGGGCCCTGTCGGGCCCTGTCGGGCCCTGTCGGGCTCTGTCGGGCTCTGTCGGGCTCTACTGGGCTCTGTCGGGCCCTGTCGGGCTCTGTCGGGCTCTGTCGGGCCCTGTCGGGCCCTGTCAGGCTCTGTCGGGCTCTGTCGGGCTCTGTCGGGCTCTGTCGGGCTCTACTGGGCCCTGTCGGGCTCTGTCGGGCTCTGTCGGGCCCTGTCGGGCCCTGTCGGGCTCTGTCGGGCCCTGTCGGGCTCTGTCGGGCTCTGTCGGGCTCTGTCGGTCTCTACTGGGCCCTGTCGGGCCCTGTCGGGCTCTGTCGGGCTCTGTCGGGCCCTGTCGGGCTCTGTCGGGCTCTGTCGGGCTCTGTCGGGCTCTACTGGGCCCTGTCGGGCTCTGTCGGGCTCTGTCGGGCCCTGTCGGGCTCTGTCGGGCTCTGTCGGGCCCTGTTGGGCTCTGTCGGGCTCTACTGGGCCCTGTCGGGCCCTGTCGGGCCCTGTCGGGCTCTGTCGGGCTCTGTCGGGCTCTGTCGGGCTCTACTGGGCCCTGTCGGGCTCTGTCGGGCTCTGTCGGGCCCTGTCGGGCCCTGTCGGGCTCTGTCAGGCTCTGTCGGGCTCTGTTGGGCTCTACTGGGCCCTGTCGGGCCCTGTCGGGCCCTGTCGGGCTCTACTGGGCCCTGTCGGGCCCTGTCGGGCCCTGTCGGGCTCTGTCGGGCTCTGTCGGGCTCTACTGGGCCCTGTCGGGCTCTGTCGGGCCCTGTCGGGCTCTGTCGGGCTCTGTCGGGCCCTGTCGGGCCCTGTCGGGCTCTGTCGGGCTCTGTCGGGCTCTACTGGGCTCTGTCGGGCTCTGTCGGGCTCTGTCGGGCTCTACTGGGCCCTGTCGGGCTCTGTCGGGCTCTGTCGGGCCCTGTCGGGCTCTGTCGGGCCCTGTCGGGCCCTGTCGGGCTCTGTCGGGCTCTGTCGGGCCCTGTCGGGCTCTGTCGGTCTCTGTCGGGCTCTGTCGGGCTCTACTGGGCCCTGTTGGGCTCTGTCGGGCTCTGTCGGGCTCTGTCGGGCCCTGTCGGGCTCTGTCGGGCTCTACTGGGCCCTGTCGGTCCCTGTCGGGCTCTGTCGGGCTCTGTCGGGCTCTGTCGGGCCCTGTCGGGCTCTGTCGGGCTCTGTCGGGCTCTGTCGGGCTCTACTGGGCCCTGTCGGGCGCTGTCGGGCTCTGTCGGGCTCTGTCGGGCCCTGTCGGGCTCTGTCGGGCTCTGTCGGGCTCTGTCGGGCTCTACTGGGCCCTGTAGGGCTCTGTCGGGCTCTGTCGGGCTCTGTCGGGCCCTGTCGGGCTCTGTCGGGCCCTGTCGGGCTCTGTCGGGCTCTGTCGGGCTCTGTCGGGCTCTACTGGGCCCTGTCGGGCCCTGTCGGGCCCTGTCGGGCTCTGTCGGGCTCTGTCGGGCTCTACTGGGCTCTGTCGGGCCCTGTCGGGCTCTGTCGGGCTCTGTCGGGCCCTGTCGGGCCCTGTCAGGCTCTGTCGGGCTCTGTCGGGCTCTGTCGGGCTCTGTCGGGCTCTACTGGGCCCTGTCGGGCTCTGTCGGGCTCTGTCGGGCTCTACTGGGCCCTGTCGGGCTCTGTCGGGCTCTGTGGGGCCCTGTCGGGCTCTGTCGGGCTCTGTCGGGCTCTGTCGGGCCCTGTCGGGCCCTGTCGGGCTCTGTCGGGCTCTGTCGGGCCCTGTCGGGCTCTGTCGGGCTCTGTCGGGCTCTGTCGGGCTCTACTGGGCCCTGTCGGGCTCTGTCGGGCTCTGTCGGGCCCTGTCGGGCTCTGTCGGGCTCTGTCGGGCCCTGTTGGGCTCTGTCGGGCTCTACTGGGCCCTGTCGGGCCCTGTCGGGCCCTGTCGGGCTCTGTCGGGCTCTGTCGGGCTCTGTCGGGCTCTACTGGGCCCTGTCGGGCTCTGTCGGGCTCTGTCGGGCCCTGTCGGGCCCTTTCGGGCTCTGTCAGGCTCTGTCGGGCTCTGTCGGGCTCTACTGGGCCCTGTCGGGCCCTGTCGGGCCCTGTCGGGCTCTACTGGGCTCTACTGGGCTCTGTCGGGCCCTGTCGGGCTCTGTTGGGCTCTGTCGGGCTCTGTCGGGCTCTACTGGGCTCTACTGGGCTCTGTCGGGCTCTGTCGGGCTCTACTGGGCCCTGTCGGGCCCTGTCGGGCTCTGTCGGGCTCTGTCGGGCTCTGTCGGGCCCTGTCGGGCTCTGTCGGGCCCTGTCGGGCCCTGTCGGGCTCTGTCGGGCTCTGTCGGGCCCTGTCGGGCTCTGTCGGGCCCTGTCGGGCCCTGTCGGGCTCTGTCGGGCTCTGTCGGGCCCTGTCGGGCTCTGTCGGGCTCTGTCGGGCTCTGTCGGGCTCTACTGGGCCCTGTTGGGCTCTGTCGGGCTCTGCCGGGCTCTGTCGGGCCCTGTCGGGCTCTGTCGGGCTCTACTGGGCCCTGTCGGTCCCTGTCGGGCTCTGTCGGGCTCTACTGGGCCCTGTCGGGCGCTGTCGGGCTCTGTCGGGCTCTCTCGGGCCCTGTCGGGCTCTGTCGGGCTCTGTCGGGCTCTGTCGGGCTCTACTGGGCCCTGTAGGGCTCTGTCGGGCTCTGTCGGGCTCTGTCGGGCTCTGTCGGGCTCTACTGGGCCCTGTCGGGCTCTGTCGGGCCCTGTCGGGCTCTGTCGGGCTCTGTCGGGCTCTGTCGGGCTCTGTCGGGCCCTGTCGGGCTCTGTCGGGCCCTGTCGGGCTCTGTCGGGCTCTGTCGGGCTCTACTGGGCTCTGTCGGTCTCTGTCGGGCCCTGTCGGGCTCTGTCGGGCTCTGTCGGGCTCTGTCGGGCCCTGTCGGGCTCTACTGGGCCCTGTCGGGCCCTGTCGAGCTTTGTCGGGCTCTGTCGGGCTCTGTCGGGCTCTGTCGGGCTCTACTGGGCCCTGTCGGGCTCTGTCGGGCTCTGTCGGGCTCTGTCGGGCCCTGTCGGGCCCTGTCGGGCCCTGTCGGGCTCTGTCAGGCTCTACTGGGCCCTGTCGGGCCCTGTCGGGCCCTGTCGGGCTCTGTCGGGCCCTGTCGGGCCCTGTCGGGCCCTGTCGGGCTCTGTCGGGCTCTGTCGGGCTCTACTGGGCTCTACTGTTCCCTGTCGGGCCCTGTCGGCCTCTGTCGGGCCCTGTCGGCCTCTGTCGGGCTCTGTTGGGCCCTGTCGGGCTCTGTCGGGCTCTGTCGAGCTCTGTCGGGCTCTGTCAGGCTCTACTGGGCCCTGTCGGGCTCTGTCGGGCCCTGTCGGGCCCTGTCGGGCCCTGTCGGGCTCTGTCGGGCTCTGTCGGGCTCTACTGGGCTCTACTGTTCCCTGTCGGGCCCTGTCGGCCTCTGTCGGGCTCTGTTGGGCTCTGTCGGGCTCTGTCGGGCCCTGTCGGGCCCTGTCGGGCTTTGTCGGGCTCTGTCGAGCTCTGTCGGACTCTGTGAGGCTCTACTGGGGCCTGTCGGGCTCTGTCGGGCTCTGTCGGGCCCTGTCGGGCCCTGTCGGGCCCTGTCGGGCTCTGTCGGGCTCTGTCGGGCTCTGTCGGGCCCTACTGGGCTCTGTCGGGCCCTGTCGGGCCCTGTCGGGCTCTGTCGGGCTCTGTCGGGCTCTGTCGGGCTCTACTGGGCTCTGTCGGGCTCTGTCGGGCTCTGTCGGGCTCTACTGTGCTCTACTGTTCCCTGTCGGGCCCTGCCGGCCTCTGTTGGGCCCTGTCGGCCTCTGTCGGGCCCTGTCGGGCCCTGTCGGGCCCTGTCGGGCTCTGTCGGGCTCTGTCGGGCTCTGTCGGGCTCTACTCGGCTCTGTCGGGCTCTGTCGGGCCCTGTCGGGCTCTGTCAGGATCTGTCAGGCCCTGTCGGGCTCTGTCGGGCTCTTTCGGGCTCTGTCGGGCTCTGTCGGGCTCTGTCGGGCTCTGTCGGGCTCTGTTGGGCTCTACTGGGCTCTGTCGGGCTCTGTCGGGCTCTGTCGGGCCCTGTCGGGCTCTGTCGGGCCCTGTCGGGCTCTGTCGGGCTCTGTCGGGCTCTGTCGGGCTCTACTGGGCCCTGTCGGGCCCTGTCGGGCCCTGTCGGGCTCTGTCGGGCTCTGTCGGGCTCTGTCGGGCTCTACTGGTCTCTGTCGGGCCCTGTCGGGCCCTGTCGGGCTCTGTCGGGCTCTGTCGGGCTCTGTCGGGCTCTACTGGGCTAAACTGGGCCCTGTCGGGCCCTGTCGGGCCCTGTCGGGCCCTGTCGGGCTCTGTCGGGCTCTGTCGGGCTCTCTCGGGCTCTACTGGGCTCTGTCGGGCTCTATTGGGGTCTGTCGGGCCCTGTCGGGCCCTGTCGGGCTCTGTCGGGCTCTGTCGGGCTCTCTCGGGCTCTATTGGGCTCTGTCGGGCTCTGTCGGGCTCTGTCGGGCTCTGTCGGGCCCTGTCGGGCTCTGTCGGGCTCTGTCGGGCTCTGTCGGGCTCTACTGGGCCCTGTCGGGCCCTGTCGGGCCCTCTCGGGCTCTGTCGGGCTCTGTCGGGCTCTGTCGGGCTCTGTCGGGCTCTGTCGGGCTCTACTGGGCTCTGTCGGGCTCTGTCGGGCCCTGTCGGGCTCTGTCGGGCTCTGTCGGGCCCTGTCGGGCTCTACTGGGCCCTGTCGGGCCCTGTCGGGCCCTGTCGGGCTCTGTCGGGCTCTGTCGGGCTCTGTCGGGCTCTACTGGGCTCTGTCGGGCCCTGTCGGGCCCTGTCGGGCTCTGTCGGGCTCTGTCGGGCTCTGTCGGGCTCTACTGGGCTCTGTCGGGCTCTGTCGGGGTCTGTCGGGCTCTGTCGGGCTCTGTCGGGCTCTGTCGGGCTCTGTCGAGCTCTACTGGGCTCTGTCGGGCTCTGTCGGGCCCTGTCGGGCTCTGTGGGGCCCTGTCGGGCCCTGTCGGGCCCTGTCGGGCCCTGTCGGGCTCTGTCGGGCTCTGTCGGGCTCTGTCGGGCTCTACTGGGCTATGTCGGTCTCTGTCGGGCCCTGTCGGGCCCTGTCGGGCTCTGTCGGGCTCTGTCGGGCTCTGTCGGGCCCTGTCGGGCTCTACTGGGCCCTGTCGGGCCCTGTCGAGCTTTGTCGGGCTCTGTCGGGCTCTGTCGGGCTCTGTCGGGCTCTACTGGGCCCTGTCGGGCTCTGTCGGGCCCTGTCGGGCCCTGTCGGGCTCTGTCGGGCTCTGTCGGGCCCTGTCGGGCCCTGTCGGGCCCTGTCGGGCTCTGTCGGGCCCTGTCGGGCCCTGTCGGGCTCTGTCGGGCTCTGTCGGGCTCTGTCGGGCCCTGTCGGGCCCTGTCGGGCTCTGTCAGGCTCTACTGGGCCCTGTCGGGCTCTGTCGGGCCCTGTCGGGCCCTGTCGGGCTCTGTCGGGCTCTACTGGGCTCTACTGTTCCCTGTCGGGCCCTGTCGGGCTCTGTCGGGCCCTGTCGGCATCTGTCGGGCCCTGTCGGGCCCTGTCGGGCCCTGTCGGGCTCTGTCGGGCTCTGTCGGGCTCTACTGGGCTCTGTCGGGCTCTGTTGGGCTCTGTCGGGCTCTGTCGGGCCCTGTCGGGCTCTGTCAGGATCTGTCGGGCCCTGTCGGGCTCTGTCGGGCTCTTTCGGGCTCTGTCGGGCTCTGTCGGGCTCTACTGGGCTCTGTCGGGCTCTGTCGGGCTCTGTTGGGCTCTACTGGGCCCTGTCGGGCTCTGTCGGGCTCTGTCGGGCCCTGTCGGGCTCTGTCGGGCTCTGTCGGGATCTGTCGGGCTCTACTGGTCTCTGTCGGGCTCTGTCGGGCTCTGTCGGGCTCTGTCGGGCTCTGTCGGGCCCTGTCGGGCTCTGTCGGGCTCTGTCGGGCTCTACTGGGCTAAACTGGGCCCTGTCGGGCTCTCTCGGGCTCTACTGGGCTCTCTCGGGCTCTACTGGGCTCTGTCGGGCTCTATTGGGCCCTGTCGGGCCCTGTCGGGCTCTGTCGGGCCCTGTCGGGCTCTGTCGGGCTCTGTCGGGCCCTGTCGGGCTCTGTCGGGCCCTGTCGGGCTCTGTCGGGCTCTGTCGGGCTCTGTCGGGCTCTACTGGGCTCTGTCGGGCTCTGTCAGGTTCTGTCGGGCCCTGTCGGGCCCTGTCGGGCCCTGTCGGGCCCTGTCGGGCTCTGTCGGGTTCTGTCGGGCCCTGTCGGGCCCTGTCGGGCTCTGTCGGGCTCTGTCGGGCTCTGTCGGGCTCTACTGGGTTCTACTGTTCCCTGTCGGGCCCTGTCGGGCTCTGTCGGGCTCTGTCGGGCTCTACTGGGCCCTGTCGGGCTCTGTCGGTTTCTGTCGGGCTCTGTCGAGCTCTGTCGGGCCCTGTCGGGCTCTGTCGGGCTCTGTCGGGCTCTACTGGGCCCTGTCGGGCTCTGTCGGGCTCTGTCGGGCTCTGTCGGGCTCTACTGGGCCCTGTCGGGCTCTGTCGGGCTCTGTCGGGCTCTGTCGGGCTCTGTCGGGCCCTGTCAGGCTCTGTCGGGCTCTGTCGGGTTCTGTCGGGCCCTGTCGGGCCCTGTCGAGCTCTGTTGGGCTCTGTCGGGCTCTGTCAGGCTCTACTGGGCTCTGTCGGGCTCTGTCGGGCTCTGTCGGGCCCTGTCGGGCCCTGTCGGGCCCTGTCGGGCTCTGTCGGGCGCTGTCGGGCTCTGTCGGTCTCTGTCGGGCTCTGTCGGGCTCTACTGGGCTCTGTCGGGTTCTACTGGGCTCTACTGGGCCCTGTCGGGCTCTGTCGGGCTCTGTCGGGCTCTGTCGGGCTCTACTGTGCTCTGTCGGGCTCGGTCGGGCCCTGTCGGGCTCTGTCGGGCTCTGTCGGGCTCTGTCGGGCTCTACTGGTCTCTGACGGGCTCTGTCGGGCTCTGTCGGGCTCTGTCGGGCTCTGTCGGGCCCTGTCGGGCTCTACTGGGCCCTGTCGGGCCCTGTCGGGCTCTGTCGGGCTCTGTCGAGCTCGACTGGGCTCTGTCGGGCCCTGTCGGGCCCTGTCGGGCCCTGTCGGGCTCTGTCGGGCTCTGTCGGGCTCTGTCGGGCTCTGTTGGGCTCTGTCGGGCCCTGTCCGGCTCTGTCGGGCTCTGTCGGGCTCTGTCGGGCCCTGTCGGGCTCTGTCGGGCTCTGTCGGGCCCTGTCGGGCTCTGTCGGGCTCTGTCGGGCTCTGTCGGGCTCTGTCGGGCCCTGTCCGGCTCTGTCGGGCCCTGTCCGGCCCTGTCCGGCTCTGTCGGGCTCTGTCGGGCTCTGTCGGGCCCTGTCGGGCCCTGTCGGGCCCTGTCGGGCTCTGTCGGGCTCTGTCGGGCTCTGTCGGGCTCTACTGGGCCCTGTCGGGCCCTGTCGGGCCCTGTCGGGCTCTGTCGGGCTCTACTGGGCTCTGTCGGGCTCTACTGGGCCCTGTCGGGCCCTGTCGGGCCCTGTCGGGCTCTGTCGGGCTCTGTCGGGCCCTGTCGGGCTCTGTCGGGCTCTGTCGGGCTCTGTCGGGCTCTACTGGGCTCTACTGTTCCCTGTCGGGCCCTGTCGGGCTCTGTCGGGCTCTGTCGGGCTCTGTCGGGCCCTGTCGGGCCCTGTCGGGCTCTGTCGGGCTCTGTCGGGCTCTACTGGGCTCTGTCGGGCTCTGTCGGGCCCTGTCGGGCTCTGTCGGGCTCTGTCGGGCCCTGTCGGGCCCTGTCGGGCTCTGTCGGGCTCTGTCGGGCTCTGTCGGGCTCTACTGGGCTCTGTCGGGCTCTGTCGGGCCCTGTCGGGCTCTGTCGGGCTCTGTCGGGCCCTGTCGGGCTCTGTCGGGCTCTGTCGGGCTCTGTCGGGCTCTACTGGGCCCTGTCGGGCTCTGTCGGGCTCTGTTGGGCTCTGTCGGGCCCTGTCGGGCTCTGTCGGGCCCTGTCGGGCTCTGTCGGGCTCTGTCGGGCTCTGTCGGACTCTGTCGGGCTCTGTCGGGCTCTACTGGGCCCTGTCGGGCCCTGTCGGGCCCTGTCGGGCCCTGTCGGGCTCTGTCGGGCTCTGTCGGGCCCTGTCGGGCTCTGTCAGGCCCTGTCAGGCCCTGTCGGGCTCTGTCGGGCTCTGTCGGGCTCTACTGGGCTCTGTCGGGCTCTACTGGGCCCTGTCGGGCTCTGTCGGGCTCTGTCGGGCCCTGTCGGGCTCTGTCAGGCCCTGTCAGGCCCTGTCGGGCTCTGTCGGGCCCTGTCGGGCCCTGTCGGGCTCTGTCGGGCTCTACTGGGCCCTGTCGGGCCCTGTCGGGCCCTGTCGGGCTCTGTCGGGCTCTGTCGGGCTCTGTCGGGCTCTACTGGGCTCTACTGTTCCCTGTCGGGCCCTGTCGGGCCCTGTCGGGCTCTGTCGGGCTCTGTCGGGCTCTGTCGGGCTCTACTGGGCTCTGTCGGGCCCTGTCGGGCTCTGTCGGGCCGTGTCGGGCCCTGTTGGGCTCTGTCGGGCTCTGTCGGGTTCTGTCGGGCCCTGTCGGGCCCTGTCGGGCCCTGTCGGGCTCTGTCGGGCTCTGTCGGGCTCTGTCGGGCTCTACTGGGCTCTACTGTTCCCTGTCGGGCCCTGTCGGGCTCTGTCGGGCTCTGTCGGGCTCTACTGGGCTCTGTCGGGCTCTATTGGGGTCTGTCGGGCCCTGTCGGGCTCTGTCGGACTCTGTCGGGCCCTGTCGGGCCCTGTCGGGCTCTGTCGGGCTCTGTCGGGCTCTACTGGGCCCTGTCGGGCTCTGTCGGGCTCTGTCGGGCTCTGTCGGGCTCTGTCGGGCTCTGTCGAGCTCTACTGGGCCCTGTCGGGCTCTGTCGGGCTCTGTCGGGCTCTGTCGGGCTCTGTCGGGCTCTACTGGGCTCTGTCGGGCCCTGTCGGGCCCTGTCGGGCCCTGTCGGGCTCTGTCGGGCTCTGTCGGGCTCTGTCGGGCCCTGTCGGGCTCTACTGGGCCCTGTCGGGCCCTGTCGGGCTCTGTCGGGCTCTGTCGGGCTCTGTCGGGCTCTACTGGGCCCTGTCGGGCCCTGTCGGGCTCTGTCGGGCTCTGTCGGGCCCTGTCGGGCCCTGTCGGGCTCTGTCGGGCTCTGTCGGGCCCTGTCGGGCTCTGTCGGGCTCTGTCGGGCTCTACTGGGCCCTGTCGGGCCCTGTCGGGCCCTGTCGGGCTCTGTCGGGCTCTGTCGGGCTCTACTGGGCTCTACTGTTCCCTGTCGGGCCCTGTCGGGCTCTGTCGGGCTCTTTCGGGCCCTGTCGGGCCCTGTCGGGCTCTGTCGGGCTCTACTGGTCTCTGTCGGGCTCTGTCAGGTTCTGTCGGGCCCTGTCGGGCTCTGTCGGGCCCTGTCGGGCCCTGTCGGGCCCTGTCGGGCCCTGTCGGGCTCTGTCGGGCTCTGTCGGGCCCTGTCGGGCTCTGTCGGGCTCTGTCGGGCTCTGTCGGGCTCTACTGGGCCCTGTCGGGCTCTGTCGGGCTCTGTCGGTTTCTGTCGGGCTCTGTCGGGCTCTGTCGGGCCCTGTCGGGCTCTGTCGGGCTCTGTCGGGCTCTACTGGGCCCTGTCGGGCCCTGTCGGGCCCTGTCGGGCTCTGTCAGGCTCTACTGGGCCCTGTCGGGCTCTGTCGGGCCCTGTCGGGCTCTGTCGGGCTCTGTCGGGCTCTACTGGGCTCTACTGTTCCCTGTCGGGCCCTGTCGGGCTCTGTCGGGCCCTGTCGGCCTCTGTCGGGCCCTGTCGGGCCCTGTCGGGCTCTGTCGGGCTCTGTTGGGCTCTGTCGGGCTCTGTCGGGCCCTGTCGGTCTCTGTCAGGATCTGTCGGGCTCTGTCGGGCTCTGTCGGGCTCTTTCGGGCTCTGTCGGGCTCTGTCGGGCTCTACTGGGCTCTGTCGGGCTCTGTCGGGCTCTGTCGGGCTCTACTGGGCCCTGTCGGGCTCTGTCGGGCTCTGTCGGGCTCTGTCGGGCTCTGTCGGGCTCTACTGGGCCCTGTCGGGCCCTGTCGGGCTCTACTGGGCTCTGTCGGGCTCTGTCGGGCTCTGTCGGGCTCTACTGGGCTAAACTGGGCCCTGTCGGGCTCTGTCGCGCCCTGTCGGGCCCTGTCGGGCTCTGTCGGGCTCTGTCGGGCTCTCTCGGGCTCTACTGGGCTCTGTCGGGCTCTATTGGGGTCTGTCGGGCCCTGTCGGGCCCTGTCGGGCCCTGTCGGGCTCTGTCGGGCTCTACTGGGCCCTGTCGGGCCCTGTCGGGCACTGTCGGGCTCTGTCGGGCTCTGTCGAGCTCTACTGGGCTCTGTCGGGCCCTGTCGGGCTCTGTCGGGCTCTACTGGGCCCTGTCGGGCCCTGTCGGGCCCTGTCGGGCTCTGTCGGGCTCTGTCGGGCTCTGTCGGGCTCTACTGGGCTCTGTCGGGCTCTGTCGGGCTCTGTCGGGCTCTACTGGGCCCTGTCGGGCCCTGTCGGGCCCTGTCGGGCTCTGTCGGGCCCTGTCGGGCTCTACTGGGCTCTGTCGGGCTCTGTCGGGCTCTGTCGGGCTCTACTGGGCTCTGTCGGGCTCTGTCGGGCCCTGTCGGGCTTTGTCGGGCTCTGTCGGGCTCTGTCGGGCTCTACTGGGCCCTGTCGGGCTCTGTCGGGCCCTGTCGGGCCCTGTCGGGCCCTGTCGGGCTCTGTCGGGCTCTGTCGGGCTCTGTCGGGCTCTACTGGGCCCTGTCGGGCCCTGTCGGGCCCTGTCGGGCTCTGTCGGGCTCTACTGGGCTCTGTCGGGCTCTGTCGGGCTCTGTCGGGCTCTACTGGGCCCTGTCGGGCTCTGTCGGGCTCTGTCGGGCTCTGTCGGGCTCTGTCGGGCTCTACTGGGCCCTGTCGGGCCCTGTCGGGCTCTACTGGGCTCTGTCGGGCTCTGTCGGGCTCTGTCGGGCTCTACTGGGCTAAACTGGGCCCTGTCGGGCTCTGTCGCGCCCTGTCGGGCCCTGTCGGGCTCTGTCGGGCTCTGTCGGGCTCTCTCGGGCTCTACTGGGCTCTGTCGGGCTCTATTGGGGTCTGTCGGGCCCTGTCGGGCCCTGTCGGGCCCTGTCGGGCTCTGTCGGGCTCTACTGGGCCCTGTCGGGCCCTGTCGGGCACTGTCGGGCTCTGTCGGGCTCTGTCGAGCTCTACTGGGCTCTGTCGGGCCCTGTCGGGCTCTGTCGGGCTCTACTGGGCCCTGTCGGGCCCTGTCGGGCCCTGTCGGGCTCTGTCGGGCTCTGTCGGGCTCTGTCGGGCTCTACTGGGCTCTGTCGGGCTCTGTCGGGCTCTGTCGGGCTCTACTGGGCCCTGTCGGGCCCTGTCGGGCCCTGTCGGGCTCTGTCGGGCCCTGTCGGGCTCTACTGGGCTCTGTCGGGCTCTGTCGGGCTCTGTCGGGCTCTACTGGGCTCTGTCGGGCTCTGTCGGGCCCTGTCGGGCTTTGTCGGGCTCTGTCGGGCTCTGTCGGGCTCTACTGGGCCCTGTCGGGCTCTGTCGGGCCCTGTCGGGCCCTGTCGGGCCCTGTCGGGCTCTGTCGGGCTCTGTCGGGCTCTGTCGGGCTCTACTGGGCCCTGTCGGGCCCTGTCGGGCCCTGTCGGGCTCTGTCGGGCTCTACTGGGCCCTGTCGGGCTCTGTCGGGCCCTCTCGGGCTCTGTCGGGCTCTGTCGGGCTCTGTCGGGCTCTACTGGGCTCTACTGTTCCCTGTCGGGCCCTTTCGGGCTCTGTCGGGCCCTCTCGGGCTCTGTCGGGCCCTGTCGGGCCCTGTCGGGCCCTGTCGGGCTCTGTCGGGCTCTGTCGGGCTCTGTCGGGCTCTACTGGGCTCTGTCGGGCTCTGTCGGGCTCTGTCGGGCTCTGTCGGGCCCTGTCGGGCTCTGTCGGGCCCTGTCGGGCTCTGTCGGGCTCTGTCGGGCTCTACTGGGCCCTGTCGGGCCCTGTCGGGCCCTGTCGGGCTCTACTGGGCCCTGTCGGGCCTTGTCGGGCCTTGTCGGGCTCTGTCGGGCCCTGTCGGGCCCTGTCGGGCTCTGTCGGGCTCTGTCGGGCTCTGTCGGGCTCTGTCGGGCCCTGTCGGGCCCTGTCGGGCTCTGTCGGGCTCTACTGGGCTCTACTGTTCCCTGTCGGGCCCTGTCGGGCTCTGTCGGGCCCTGTCGGGTGGGCCCTGGGGAGGAATGTGGAGCCCTGAGGAACCAAGACACGTCTTGGGGAGCCCTGAGGAACCAAGACACGTTTTGGGGAACCCTGAGGAACCAAGACACGTTTTGGGGAGCCCTGGGGAGGAATGTGGAGCCCTGAGGAACCAAGACACGTCTTGGGGAGCCTGGGGAGGAATGGGGAGCCCGGGGAACCAAGACACGTTTTGGGGAGCCCTGGGGAGGAATGGGGAGCTCTGGGGAACCAAGACACGTTTTGGGGAGCCCGGGGGAACCAAGACACGTTTTGGGGAGCCCTGTGGAGGAATGTGGAGCCCTGAGGAACCAAGACACGTTTTGGGGAGCCCTGGGGAACCAAGACACGTTTTGGGGAGCCTGGGGAGGAATGGGGAGCCCCGGGGAACCAAGACATGTTTTGGGGAGCCCTGGGGAGGAATGGGGAGCCCCGGGGAACCAAGACACGTTTTGGGGAGCCCCGGGGAACCAAGACACGTTTTGGGGAGCCTGGGGAGGAATGGGGAGCCCGGGGAACCAAGACACGTTTTGGGGAGCCTGGGGAGGAATGGGGAGCCCCGGGGAACCAAGACACGTTTTGGGGAGCCCTGGGGAACCAAGACGAGCCCTGGGGAGAACTTGGCAGCCTTGGGGAATCGATGCGAACCCTGGGGAGGACGGTGGATCTCAGGGGAGCCCCAGGGAGACGAGGCGATAGCTGGGGAGGGTCCGGAGAGCCCTGGAAGATGAGGGGGGTCCTGGGGAGACCTTTGGAGTCCTGGGGAGGCAAAGAAAGCCCTGGGTTACTTTTTAGAAGAGATTCTCGTAGAATCTATTTATTACCATATTAATTATTGACCCCGCCCCTTCCCCAGGGGATTGGTCAGGGTGGTGGGCGGGGCCTGGGCCGATTGACCCCGCCCCTTCCCCAGGTGATTGGTCAGGGTGGTGGGCGGGGCCTGGGCTGATTGACCCCGCCCCTTCCCCAGGGGATTGGTCAGGGTGGTGGGCGGGGCCTGGGCCGATTGACCCCGCCCCTTCCCCAGGGGATTGTGGGAGGGGGGTGGGCGGGGCCTGGGGTATTTGAGCCGCAGCCCCTGGGCAGGAGCTCATTCTGCTCCAGGGCTGCTTTGGTGCTGGTTCTCTGCTGCTCCTTCAGCAGTGGGCAGCTTTTGAGCTGTTTAGTCAGCATGGACAGACCTGTTTGGAGAAGTGGAGGTGTCTGCTAGAGGTAAGAGCTCCAGGAGCAGCAAAGGTTCAACAGCAGCTGTAGCAGAAAGTGTGTTTGTAAGTATGTGTAATTTACTAAATCAATTTCAGGTGCTTCACGTTTTCCCAGAACCCCTGACTGCAATGAAAATGGAGCATTGTTTCTTTGGTTTTTACTGCTGTATACCAAGCTGCTGGTATAATCTTTTCTCCTAGGACTGACGCTCAGGTGATCTAGCGGGGGTTAGAGTGAGCGTCTTGTATCTGTAAATGGAGTTCTAGCACTTCTGCAGGAAGCAGCGGGGCCATAAGGCAGAGTGTCTTTCTGGCTCTGGGGTGGCTCATCGCCTGCCTGATCACCCACAGAACACGGTGTTGTCCCCAGAACCCTTGCAGTGGGCGGTGGCCCCTGGTGGATGGATGATTCAAATGTCCTTCCCAGAACTCAGCCAAGGTGCGCAGTGGCTATTAGACTAGTACTGGTAAATATTACCCTGGTGCTCAATAGTGTGTGTCTGTTTTCTTTTCTTATTGCAGGGGATGAAGGGGAAACTGGCAACTGCAGGAAGATCCCCATGAGCCCATGTGGTGTTTTCCTCCCCGGATGGATTCAGTCCCTTGGCCCTCTGAAAGCTAAGTGGAGGCACGGGGGCTGGGAAGGGGCTGGGAACTGCAGGGGCGAGGGGCTAAAGGTCTCAGAGGGGAAAGGGCCGTCCAGGACCAGTTCCCTTTGGGTGGGTAAAGGGCGCAGGGAACCTTACAGTGCGATGCCAGCTTGGGCAGGGCAGCTCCAGCCTGTGTCTGCGTTGTTGTGCACTTCGGGAAGCCTGCCTTGCGCCGTTCAGACGATCCTGGGGTCTCGTCATGCCCGAGGGGCATGACAGACATCTCAGGCGCCATCCCGGGGTCTGGAATGCGGGTGCCGATTGGCCTATCACCAATTGGGTGCCAGTTTTCTTGTATCAGCAGCCGAAAGCGTGGATGGTTCTTGCGCCTTGGACATTTCTGGTCAGTTGTTTTATGGTGGTGTTCAGGGCTGCGTGGGCAGCTCTCCTCTCTACCCATCCAGTCTAAGGGACTGGCACTTCAGGATGCTGGGAAGAAGTTCTTAGGTCTTGCGGGAGCGTTTTGCCAGTGCCACCGTCTCGGTCGGTTGGTTGGTTTGTGCCAGTGCCGCCGTCTCGGTCAGTTGGTTGGTTTGTGCCAGTGCCGCCGTCTCGGTCGGTTGGTTGGTTTGTGCCAGTGCCGCCGTCTCGTAAGGGGCCGTGACGTTCGGCTCCTTTTTGTTTTGGGGTTGCAGTAGAGGCTTCTCGCCTCTCTTCTGCCTCCCCACAGGTTCTTTTGATTGATGCAGTCTCTGGTCTTGGAGTCATTCTCATTGTCGAGCGTTTTTGGTGCTATTGCAGTCGTGCTGTTTGTAGCGTTCTGTGGAGCGTCAGTCTTCGCATGTGCGCGTTTGGCTCGGAGCTGCTCTGCCCGGAGACGTAGAGTCATGGGTGGGTGGACTGAGCCCTAGGAGTCCATGGTTAATCTCTTGATATATGTAATAGTGTGGGCAAAGGTTGTTCAGTCATCTAGGACGGAGCAGCTGTGGGCAGGGGCAGTGGGCAGTCCCTTCACCAGTAATTTAGGGGCTCGATTAGAGCTTCTGGTGTTATTTGTGAATAGAAAGCAGACCTGTGGAATGGTCAAGCTGTTGATCAGCATCTGGGTGACCTGTTGAATACCTTGATTTCAGATGCAGAGGGAAAACTTGGCCCAAAAGAGCGACGGAAGAGGCAAGCCGAGCGCCGTAAGCAGGTGGGCCGGTGCGAGGTCTCAGAGGGAAGGTGTGCCATGTGCCTCTATGTAAGTTTGGTTGTTTCTCTATTTTATAGGTGCGAAGCGAGGAGGAAAGCCGGGTATTGGCACCGCAGCTCCTCGGTCGAGGTGAGCAAGGAGCGCTGGGCCGAAGCAGCGTCTCATTTCAGGTGTTGTGTTTCTGGTGCAGGTCTCAGCATCCTTTGCTTGTGTTTTACAGGTGGTAGCTGGGCCTCAACGCGGTCAACAGCGTGGCAGGTGAAGGTGATGGAGGCCAGGTGGGTGAGCAGCCAAGGTAAAGGGGCGGGACATGGGACCGTCTGTGGGCAGGCTGTGCTTTTGGGCAGTATCTGAGCATGCGCCTTTGTTTTAGCAGGCGCTACAGGCAAGCTCGGAGGGGCGAAGCCGCACGCCGACCAGCAGCCAAGAAGGTGAGGAGGTGGCTGGTGTTCAGGAGCACAGTACTGCCTGGTGACTCGGTTCAGCGTTTCCTTCTTGTTTTGCAGGGGCTTTGTGGACCCCTTTGGACTCAGAGGACCGTTTGCAGTGAGCAGGGGTAGGGGTGAGGAGGAGTGTGGGGCTGGGGACTTGTCCCAAGCACTAGAGCTCTTTCTGCTGTCTTAGGTGCCACGAGTGGTGAGGGTTTCTGCCTGCGCCCATGGCACGAGAGGCTGAATGGAACGCCTGGGAACTTCGGGGGAGGTGGGTGCTGTGGATGTCGTCGGTGTTGATGCACATGATATTTAGTGCTGGCACTGCTTAGTGAGTGTGTGTTAACTTGTGTTGTTGCAGATGTTGATGAGGAACCCGGCAATGCAGGAAGATCCCCGTGAGCCCATGTGGTGTTTTCCTCCGTGGATGGATTTGGTCCCTTGGCCCTCTGAAAGCTAAGTGGAGGCACGGGGGCTGGGGAGGGGCTGGGAACTGCAGGGGCGGGGGGCTAAAGGTCTCAGAGGGGAAAGGGCCGTCCAGGACCAGTTCCCTTTGGGTGGGTAAAGGGCGCAGGGAACCTTACAGTGCGATGCCAGCTTGGGCAGGGCAGCTCCAGCCTGTGTCTGCGTTGTTGTGCACTTCGGGAAGCCTGCCTTGCGCCGTTCAGACGATCCTGGGGTCTCGTCGTGCCCGAGGGGCACGACCGGCATCTCAGGTGCCATCCCGGGGTCTGGAATGCCGGTGCCAATTGGCCTGTTGCCAGTTGGGTGCCGGTTTTCTTGTATCAGCAGCTGAAAGCGTGGATGGTTCCTGCATCTCGGACATTTCTGGTCAGTCGTGTGTTATAGTGTAGTTCTGGGCTGCGTGGGCCGCTCTGCTCCCTACCCATCCAGTCTAAGGGACTGGCACTTCTTCCCAGCATCCTGAAGTCTTTAGGTTTTGCAGGAGTTACTTGCACTTGCGCCGTCTCTGTTTGTTGTGCCAGTGGCGCCGTCTCCGTTTGTTTGTTGTGCCAGTGGCGCCGTCTCGTAAGGAGCCGTGATGTTCGGCTCCTTTTTGTTTTGGGGTAGCAGTAGAGGCTCCTCGCCTCACCACTGCCTCCCTGTAGTTTGTTTTGGTGCCGTCTCTGCTGTTCTCATGGTTGAATGACTTTGTTCCTGTTGGAGTGGTGGTGTTTGTAGCGTTCTGTGCAGCATCAGTCTGCACATGTGCGTGTTTGTCTTGGAGCTGCTCTGCCCGGAGGCATGGAGTCAGGTGTGGGTGGACCGAGCCCCAGGCGTCCATGGTTAATCTATTGACACATTCAAGTCTGTAGGCAAAATTTGTACCATCATCCAGGCTAGAGTATCCATGGGCAGGGGGAGTGGACAGTCCCTTCACTTGTGTTTTACAGTTGATACCAAAGATCATTGTTGACTAGCGTGCTGTTATTTCACAGACAGTGTCTTAACTAATTTTTTTTCTTTGTAGGTGACCGCGTTGTCAATATGAGTCTTTTTAGCTAAAGAAAAATGCCTCTTAAGAGTATATCACTTGTCATTATGACCTTTGCTTCACGGCAACAAAAGCAGCTACAGACTACGATCGCCACCTGTGAGATCAGGCCCGCATTGCACTTCTTTGAACAAATAGGATTCATTCACAGAAAACACTACATTCAAGGCTGGCATGAAGTGCCTATGGACCGTAAACCGTATCTAGAGCTGCACAAAGCAAAGGCCTGTCTGAGGTCAGTGCAAAGGATCCACTAAGAAGCAAGAAGACTCCAGACACAACTGTTGCTATTGTTGCTATCATGGTGTGAGGGGTGGGTAAATAGTGTGTAAGGGTATAAATACCCAGGAATTTCTACACTCGGGTGGGACCTCAGCAAAGGCAGCAGTTTGAGTCAGCCCTCCCGCCGTACCACTCTGTTCGGTTACTTGTTTTCATGGACTTTGCCTGAGAGTTTGCCTCCAGGGACCAAGGATCCGGACCGCAATCCACCAGACCCCAGGCCCCTGGAGGGGAGGTAAGGACGTCGAGGTGCAGAATGATGAAACTCTGAAATCCCAGCTAAGTGATATAAGGGGTTGAGTGAGCACATGCAATCCTTTGGCCATATATAAATGTAATCCCTTAGGTGTTTCCCCTACGCTCTGTGTATTGTAGACATGAGCTGTAGATCCATCTGGGGCTAAGTTTGGATCCAGCCGCACCTAGACTCTTCTCCGAGGAAGAGTTTAGAAAGCAAGGGGGTCCATTCCGAACCTCACAACAGACACAAAGCGTAGATCCAGCCTGGGGCTAAGTTTGGACCCTGCTGCACTTAGACTCCTCTCTGAGCAGGAGTTTAGTAAGCAAGGGGGTCCCATCTGAACTTCGACTCAACAGAAGCGCCCCCCTTTAGCTTTCGGCATTTCCCGTCCAGGTACAGATCACTCTGAAACGAGTCTCACCTGAATATGCCCGGCATATTTTGTCAAAGCAGTAATAGTCCCCCTTGCCATCACTCTAACGTCGCACGGTAAGCGATCTAAAACCGCTCTCGGCCAGCAGCGCCCCGAGTCACTCACCCGACACCAACCGATGGCGGCAGGATGGCAGGCGCCGTCCCCGATTACTGATGGAGGCACAGGGCGAGTTAGAGGTCCAGATTCTCGGAGGAATGAGCCCGTGGTAATAGTCACGATTGGAAAGCTGTGGAAGAAAAGCTCACTATGCTCAAGAGCCATAGGAATGATGGAAAGGGAATTAATAGCAAAGTGTACCTTAAGGAACTAAGACACGTTTTGCAGAGCGCTGGGGAGGAATGGGGAGCCCTGAGAAACCAAGACACGTTTTGGTGAGCCCTGGGGAGTAATGGGGATCCCCGAGGAAGCAAGACACGTTTTGGGGAGCCTTGAGGAAGCAAGACATGTTTTGGGGAGCCCTGAGGAACCAAGAAACGTTTTGGGGAGCCCTGAGGAGGAAGGGGGAGCTCTGAGGATCCAAGACACGTGTTGGGGTGCCCTGCGGAGCAATGGGCAATGAGCTCTGTGGGGGCCCTGGGGGGGCCCTGGGGGGGCCCTGGGGGGGCCCTGTCGGGCCCTGTCGGGCCCTGTCGGGCTCTACTGGGCCCTGTTGGGCCCTGTCGGGCTCTACTGGGCCCTGTTGGGCCCTGTCGGGCTCTACTGGGCCCTGTTGGGCCCTGTCGGGCTCTACTGGGCTAAACTGGGCCCTGTCGGGCTCTACTGGGCTAAACTGGGCCCTGTCGGGCTCTGTCGGGCTCTACTGGGCTCTACTGTTCCCTGTCGGGCTCTGTCGGGCTCTACTGGGCTCTACTGTTCCCTGTCGGGCTCTGTCGGGCTCTACTGGGCTCTGTCGGGCTCTACTGGGCTCTACTGGGCCCTGTCGGGCCCTGTCGGGCTCTACTGGGCTAAACTGGGCCCTGTCGGGCTCTGTCGGGCGCTACTGGGCGCTACTGGGCCCTGTCGGGCTCTACTGGGCCCTGTAGGGCCCTGTCGGGCTCTGTCGGGCGCTACTGGGCGCTACTGGGCCCTGTCGGGCTCTACTGGGCCCTGTAGGGCCCTGTCGGGCTCTGTCGGGCTCTACTGGGCCCTGTAGGGCCCTGTCGGGCCCTGTCGGGCTCTGTCGGGCTCTGCTGGGCCCTGTCGGGCTCTGTCGGGCTCTACTGGGCTCTGTCGGGCTCTGTCGGGCTCTGTCGGGCTCTGTCGGGCTCTGTCGGGCTCTGTCGGGCTCTGTCGGGCTCTGTCGGGCTCTGTCGGGCTCTGTCGGGCTCTGTCGGGCTCTGTCGGGCCCTGTCGGGCCCTGTCGGGCCCTGTCGGGCCCTGTCGGGCCCTGTCGGGCCCTGTCGGGCCCTGTCGGGCCCTGTCGGGCCCTGTCGGGCCCTGTCGGGCCCTGTCGGGCCCTGTCGCGCTCTACTGGGCTCTGTCGGGCTCTGTCGGGCTCTACTGGGCCCTGTCGGGGCCTGTCGGGCTCTACTGGGCCCTGTCGGGCTCTACTGGGCCCTGTCGGGCCCTGTCGGGCTCTGTCGGGCCCTGTCGGGCTCTACTGGGCCCTGTCGGGCTCTACTGGGCCCTGTCGGGCCCTGTCGGGCTCTGTCGGGCCCTCTCGGCTCTGTCGCGCTCTACTGGGCTCTGTCGGGCTCTGTCGGGCTCTACTGGGCCCTGTCGGGGCCTGTCGGGCTCTACTGGGCCCTGTCGGGGCCTGTCGGGCTCTACTGGGCCCTGTCGGGCCCTGTCGGGCCCTGTCGGGCCCTGTCGGGCCCTGTCGGGCCCTGTCGGGCTCTACTGGGCTCTGTCGGGCTCTACTGGGCCCTGTCGGGCCCTGTCGGGCCCTGTCGGGCTCTACTGGGCCCTGTCGGGCCCTGTCGGGCCCTGTCGGGCTCTACTGGGCCCTGTCGGGCTCTGTCGGGCTCTGTCGGGCTCTACTGGGCCCTGTCGGGCTCTGTCGGGCTCTACTGGGCCCTGTCGGGCTCTGTCGGGCTCTGTCGGGCTCTGTCGGGCCCTGTCGGGCCCTGTCGGGCCCTGTCGGGCCCTGTCGGGCCCTGTCGGGCCCTGTCGGGCTCTGTCGGGCTCTGTCCGGCTCTACTGGGCCCTGTCGGGCTCTGTCGGGCTCTACTGGGCTCTGTCGGGCTCTGTCGGGCTCTGTCGGGCTCTACTGGGCCCTGTCGGGCCCTGTCGGGCCCTGTCGGGCTCTGTCGGGCTCTACTGGGCCCTGTCGGGCTCTGTCGGGCTCTGTCGGGCTCTGTCGGGCTCTACTGGGCTCTACTGGGCCCTGTCGGGCCCTGTCGGGCCCTGTCGGGCTCTGTCGGGCTCTGTCGGGCTCTACTGGGCCCTGTCGGGCCCTGTCGGGCCCTGTCGGGCCCTGTCGGGCTCTGTCGGGCCCTGTCGGGCTCTGTCGGGCTCTACTGGGCCCTGTCGGGCTCTGTCGGGCTCTGTCGGGCTCTGTCGGGCTCTGTCGGGCTCTGTCGGGCTCTGTCGGGCTCTGTCGGGCTCTACTGGGCCCTGTCGGGCTCTGTCGGGCTCTGTCGGGCTCTGTCGGGCTCTACTGGGCCCTGTCGGGCTCTACTGGGCCCTGTCGGGCTCTACTGGGCCGTGTCGGGCCGTGTCGGGCCGTGTCGGGCCGTGTCGGGCCGTGTCGGGCCGTGTCGGGCCGTGTCGGGCCGTGTCGGGCCCTGTCGGGCCCTGTCGGGCTCTGTCGGGCTCTGTCGGGCTCTACTGGGCCCTGTCGGGCCCTGTCGGGCTCTGTCGGGCTGTACTGGGCCCTGTCGGGCCCTGTCGGGCTCTGTCGGGCTGTACTGGGCCCTGTCGGGCCCTGTCGGGCTCTGTCGGGCTCTACTGGGCCCTGTCGGGCCCTGTCGGGCTCTGTCGGGCTCTACTGGGCCCTGTCGGGCTCTGTCGGGCCCTGTCGGGCTCTGTCGGGCCCTGTCGGGCTCTACTGGGCCCTGTCGGGCCCTGTCGGGCCCTGTCGGGCTCTGTCGGGCTCTGTCGGGCTCTACTGGGCTCTGTCGGGCTCTGTCGGGCTCTGTCGGGCTCTACTGGGCCCTGTCGGGCCCTGTCGGGCCCTGTCGGGCCCTGTCGGGCTCTGTCGGGCTCTGTCGGGCCCTGTCGGGCCCTGTCGGGCCCTGTCGGGCCCTGTCGGGCCCTGTCGGGCTCTGTCGGGCCCTGTCGGGCCCTGTCGGGCTCTTTCGGGCTCTACTGGGCCCTGTCGGGCTCTACTGGGCCCTGTCGGGCCCTGTCGGGCCCTGTCGGGCTCTGTCGGGCTCTGTCGGGCCCTGTCGGGCCCTGTCGGGCTCTGTCGGGCTCTGTCGGGCTCTACTGGGCCCTGTCGGGCTCTGTCGGGCTCTGTCGGGCTCTGTCGGGCTCTACTGGGCCCTGTCGGGCCCTGTCGGGCCCTGTCGGGCCGTGTCGGGCCGTGTCGGGCCGTGTCGGGCCGTGTCGGGCCGTGTCGGGCTCTACTGGGCTCTACTGGGCCCTGTCGGGCCCTGTCGGGCCCTGTCGGGCTCTGTCGGGCTCTACTGGGCCCTGTCGGGCCCTGTCGGGCCCTGTCGGGCTCTGTCGGGCTCTGTCAGGCCCTGTCGGGCTCTACTGGGCCCTGTCGGGCCCTGTCGGGCCCTGTCGGGCCCTGTCGGGCTCTGTCGGGCTCTGTCGGGCTCTGTCGGGCTCTGTCGGGCTCTGTCGGGCTCTACTGGGCTTTGTCGGGCCCTGTCGGGCCCTGTCGGGCCCTGTCGGGCTCTGTCGGGCCTGTCGGGCTCTGTCGGGTTCTGTCGGGCCCTGTCGGGCTCTGTCGGGCTCTACTGGGCCCTGTCGGGCCCTGTCGGGCTCTACTGGGCCCTGTCGGGCCCTGTCGGGCTCTGTCGGGCTCTGTCGGGCTCTACTGGGCCCTGTCGGGCTCTGTCGGACTCTGTCGGACTCTGTCGGGCCCTGTCGGGCCCTGTCGGGCCCTGTCGGGCTCTACTGGGCCCTGTCGGGCTCTGTCGGGCTCTGTCGGGCTCTGTCGGGCTCTGTCGGGCTCTGTCGGGCTCTGTCGGGCTCTGTCGGGCTCTACTGGGCTCTACTGGGCTCTGTCGGGCTCTGTCGGGCTCTACTGGGCCCTGTCGGGCTCTGTCGGGCTCTGTCGGGCTCTATCGGGCTCTGTCGGGCTCTACTGGGCCCTGTCGGGCCCTGTCGGGCCCTGTCGGGCCCTGTCGGGCTCTGTCGGGCTCTGTCGGGCTCTGTCGGGCTCTACTGGGCCCTGTCGGGCCCTGTCGGTCCCTGTCGGTCCCTGTCGGGCCCTGTCGGGCTCTGTCGGGCTCTGTCGGGCTCTGTCGGGCTCTACTGGGCCCTGTCGGGCTCTGTCGGGCTCTGTCGGGCCCTGTCGGGCTCTGTCGGGCTCTACTGGGCCCTGTCGGGCCCTGTCGGGCCCTGTCGGGCTCTGTCGGGCTCTGTCGGGCTCTACTGGGCCCTGTCGGGCCCTGTCGGGCCCTGTCGGGCCCTGTCGGGCCCTGTCGGGCTCTGTCGGGCTCTGTCGGGCTCTGTCGGGCTCTGTCGGGCTCTGTCGGGCTCTGTCGGGCTCTGTCGGGCTCTGTCGGGCTCTGTCGGGCTCTACTGGGCCCTGTCGGGCCCTGTCGGGCCCTGTCGGGCCCTGTCGGGCTCTGTCGGGCCCTCTCGGCTCTGTCGCGCTCTACTGGGCTCTGTCGGGCTCTGTCGGGCTCTACTGGGCCCTGTCGGGGCCTGTCGGGCCCTGACGGGCTCTGTCGGGCTCTACTGGGCTCTGTCGGGCCCTGTCGGGCTCTGTCAGGCTCTACTGGGCCCTGTCGGGCCCTGTCGGGCCCTGTCGGGCTCTGTCGGGCCCTGTCGGGCCCTGTCGGGCTCTGTCGGGCCCTGTCGGGCTCTGTCGGGCTCTGTCGGGCTCTGTCGGGCTCTGTCGGGCCCTGTCGGGCTCTGTCGGGCCCTGTCGGGCCCTGTCGGGCCCTGTCGGGCCCTGTCGGGCTCTGTCGGGCTCTGTCGGGCTCTACTGGGCCCTGTCGGGCCCTGTCGGGCTCTGTCGGGCTCTACTGGGCTCTACTGGGCTCTGTCGGGCCCTGTCGGGCCCTGTCGGGCTCTGTCGGGCTCTACTGGGCTTTGTCGGGCTTTGTCGGGCTCTGTCGGGCTCTACTGGGCCCTGTCGGGCCCTGATGGGCTCTGTCGGGCCCTGTCGGGCCCTGTCGGGCCCTGTCGGGCCCTGTCGGGCTCTGTCGGGCTCTGTCGGGCTCTACTGGGCCCTGTCGGGCCCTGTCGGGCCCTGTCGGGCTCTGTCGGGCTCTGTCGGGCTCTGTCGGGCTCTGTCGGGCTCTACTGGGCTCTGTCGGGCTCTGACGGGCTCTACTGGGCCCTGTCGGGCCCTGACGGGCTCTGTCGGGCTCTACTGGGCCCTGTCGGGCTCTGTCGGGCTCTGTCGGGCTCTGTCGGGCTCTGTCGGGCTCTGTCGGGCTCTGTCGGGCTCTGTCGGGCTCTGTCGGGCTCTGTCGGGCTCTGTCGGGCTCTGTCGGGCTCTACTGGGTTCTGTCGGGCTCTGTCGGGCTCTGTCGGGCTCTGTCGGGCTCTGTCGGGCTCTGTCGGGCTCTGTCGGGCCCTGTCGGGCCCTGTCGGGCCCTGTCGGGCCCTGTCGGGCTCTGTCGGGCTCTGTCGGGCCCTGTCGGGCCCTGTCGGGCCCTGTCGGGCCCTGTCGGGCTCTGTCGGGCTCTGTCGGGCTCTGTCGGGCTCTGTCGGGCTCTACTGGGCCCTGTCGGGCCCTGTCGGGCCCTGTCGGGCTCTGTCGGGCTCTGTCGGGCTCTACTGGGCCCTGTCGGGCCCTGTCGGGCCCTGTCGGGCTCTGTCGGGCTCTGTCGGGCTCTACTGGGCCCTGTCGGGCCCTGTCGGGCCCTACTGGGCTCTACTGGGCTCTGTCGGGCTCTTTCGGGCTCTACTGGGCCCTGTCGGGCCCTGTCGGGCCCTGTCGGGCTCTACTGGGCCCTGTCGGGCTCTGTCGGGCTCTGTCGGGCTCTGTCGGGCTCTGTCGGGCTCTGTCGGGCTCTGTCGGGCCCTGTCGGGCCCTGTCGGGCTCTGTAGGGCCCTGTCGGGCCCTGTCGGGCCCTGTCGGGCTCTGTAGGGCCCTGTCGGGCCCTGTCGGGCCCTGTCGGGCCCTGTCGGGCTCTGTCGGGCTCTGTCGGGCTCTGTCGGGCTCTACTGGGCTCTGTCGGGCCCTGTCGGGCTCTGTCGGGCTCTGTCGGGCCCTGTCGGGCCCTGTCGGGCTCTGTCGGGCTCTACTGGGCCCTGTCGGGCCCTGTCGGGCCCTGTCGGGCTCTGTCGGGCTCTGTCGGGCCCTGTCGGGCCCTGTCGGGCCCTGTCGGGCCCTGTCGGGCCCTGTCGGGCCCTGTCGGGCTCTGTCGGGCTCTGTCGGGCCCTGTCGGGCCCTGTCGGGCCCTGTCGGGCTCTGTCGGGCCCTGTCGGGCCCTGTCGGGCCCTGTCGGGCCCTGTCGGGCTCTGTCGGGCTCTGTCGGGCTCTGTCGGGCTCTGTCGGGCTCTGTCGGGCTCTATCGGGCTCTACTGGGCCCTGTCGGGCCCTGTCGGGCTCTGTCGGGCTCTGTCGGGCTCTACTGGGCCCTGTCGGGCTCTGTCGGACTCTGTCGGGCCCTGTCGGGCCCTGTCGGGCTCTGTCAGGCTCTGTCGGGCTCTGTCGGGCTCTAATGGGCCCTGTCGGGCCCTGTCGGGCCCTGTCGGGTTCTACTGGGCTCTACTGGGCTCTGTCGGGCTCTTTCGGGCTCTACTGGGCCCTGTCGGGCCCTGTCGGGCCCTGTCGGGCCCTGTCGGGCTCTGTCGGGCTCTGTCGGGCTCTGTCGGGCTCTACTGGGCTCTACTGGGCTCTGTCGGGCTCTGTCGGGCTCTACTGGGCCCTGTCGGGCTCTGTCGGGCTCTATCGGGCTCTGTCGGGCTCTTCTGGGCCCTGTCGGGCCCTGTCGGGCTCTGTCGGGCTCTGTCGGGCTCTGTCGGGCTCTGTCGGGCTCTGTCGGGCTCTGTCGGGCTCTGTCGGGCTCTGTCGGGCTCTACTGGGCTCTGTCGGGCCCTGTCGGGCCCTGTCGGGCCCTGTCGGGCCCTGTCGGGCTCTGTCGGGCTCTGTCGGGCTCTACTGGGCCCTGTCGGGCTCTGTCGGGCTCTGTCGGGCTCTGTCGGGCCCTGTCGGGCTCTGTCGGGCTCTACTGGGCCCTGTCGGGCCCTGTCGGGCCCTGTCGGGCCCTGTCGGGCTCTGTCGGGCTCTGTCGGGCTCTGTCGGGCTCTGTCGGGCTCTACTGGGCCCTGTCGGGCGCTGTCGGGCGCTGTCGGGCTCTGTCGGGCTCTGTCGGGCTCTGTCGGGCTCTGTCGGGCTCTGTCGGGCTCTGTCGGGCTCTGTCGGGCTCTACTGGGCCCTGTCGGGCTCTGTCGGGCTCTGTCGGGCTCTGTCGGGCTCTGTCGGGCTCTGTCGGGCTCTGTCGGGCTCTGTCGGGCTCTGTCGGGCTCTGTCGGGCTCTACTGGGCCCTGTCGGGTTCTGTCGGGTTCTGTCGGGCTCTGTCGGGCTCTGTCGGGCCCTGTCGGGCCCTGTCGGGCTCTGTCGGGCTCTGTCGGGCTCTGTCGGGCCCTCTCGGCTCTGTCGCGCTCTACTGGGCTCTGTCGGGCTCTGTCGGGCTCTACTGCGCCCTGTCGGGGCCTGTCGGGCCCTGACGGGCTCTGTCGGGCTCTACTGGGCTCTGTCGGGCCCTGTCGGGCTCTGTCAGGCTCTACTGGGCCCTGTCGGGCCCTGTCGGGCCCTGTCGGGCCCTGTCGGGCTCTGTCGGGCCCTGTCGGGCTCTGTCGGGCTCTGTCGGGCTCTGTCGGGCTCTGTCGGGCTCTACTGGGCCCTGTCGGGCCCTGTCGGGCCCTGTCGGGCCCTGTCGGGCTCTGTCGGGCTCTGTCGGGCTCTACTGGGCCCTGTCGGGCCCTGTCGGGCCCTGTCGGGCCCTGTCGGGCTCTACTGGGCTCTACTGGGCTCTACTGGGCTCTGTCGGGCCCTGTCGGGCCCTGTCGGGCCCTGTCGGGCTCTGTCGGGCTCTACTGGGCTTTGTCGGGCTTTGTCGGGCTTTGTCGGGCTCTGTCGGGCTCTACTGGGCCCTGTCGGGCTCTGTCGGGCTCTGTCGGGCCCTGTCGGGCCCTGTCGGGCCCTGTCGGGCCCTGTCGGGCCCTGTCGGGCCCTGTCGGGCCCTGTCGGGCCCTGTCGGGCCCTGTCGGGCCCTGTCGGGCTCTGTCGGGCTCTGTCGGGCTCTACTGGGCTCTACTGGGCTCTGTCGGGCTCTGACGGGCTCTACTGGGCCCTGTCGGGCCCTGTCGGGCCCTGACGGGCTCTGTCGGGCTCTACTGGGCCCTGTCGGGCCCTGTCGGGCCCTGTCGGGCTCTGTCGGGCTCTGTCGGGCTCTGTCGGGCTCTGTCGGGCTCTGTCGGGCTCTACTGGGTTCTGTCGGGCTTTGTCGGGCTCTGTCGGGCTCTGTCGGGCTCTACTGGGCCCTGTCGGGCTCTGTCGGGCTCTGTCGGGCTCTGTCGGGCTCTGTCGGGCTCTGTCGGGCTCTGTCGGGCTCTGTCGGGCCCTGTCGGGCCCTGTCGGGCCCTGTCGGGCCCTGTCGGGCCCTGTCGGGCCCTGTCGGGCTCTGTCGGGCCCTGTCGGGCCCTGTCGGGCCCTGTCGGGCCCTGTCGGGCCCTGTCGTTCCCTGTCGGGCTCTGTCGGGCTCTGTCGGGCTCTGTCGGGCTCTGTCGGGCTCTGTCGGGCTCTGTCGGGCTCTGTCGGGCTCTGTCGGGCTCTGTCGGTCCCTGTCGGGCTCTGTCGGGCCCTGTCGGGCTCTGTCGGGCCCTGTCGGGCCCTGTCGGGCTCTACTGGGCCCTGTCGGGCCCTGTCGGGCCCTGTCGGGCCCTGTCGGGCTCTGTCGGGCTCTACTGGGCTCTGTCGGGCTTTGTCGGGCTTTGTCGGGCTCTGTCGGGCTCTACTGGGCCCTGTCGGGCCCTGATGGGCTCTGTCGGGCCCTGTCGGGCCCTGTCGGGCCCTGTCGGGCTCTGTCGGGCTCTGTCGGGCTCTACTGGGCCCTGTCGGGCTCTGTCGGGCTCTGTCGGGCTCTGTCGGGCTCTGTCGGGCTCTGTCGGGCTCTACTGGGCTCTGTCGGGCTCTGACGGGCTCTACTGGGCCCTGTCGGGCCCTGACGGGCTCTGTCGGGCTCTACTGGGCCCTGTCGGGCTCTGTCGGGCTCTGTCGGGCTCTGTCGGGCTCTGTCGGGCTCTGTCGGGCTCTGTCGGGCTCTGTCGGGCTCTGTCGGGCTCTGTCGGGCTCTACTGGGCTCTGTCGGGCTCTACTGGGCTCTGTCGGGCTCTGTCGGGCTCTGTCGGGCTCTGTCGGGCTCTGTCGGGCTCTGTCGGGCTCTGTCGGGCTCTGTCGGGCCCTGTCGGGCCCTGTCGGGCTCTGTCGGGCCCTGTCGGGCTCTGTCGGGCCCTGTCGGGCCCTGTCGGGCCCTGTCGGGCCCTGTCGGGCCCTGTCGGGCCCTGTCGGGCTCTGTCGGGCTCTGTCGGGCTCTGTCGGGCTCTACTGGGCCCTGTCGGGCCCTGTCGGGCTCTGTCGGGCTCTGTCGGGCTCTACTGGGCCCTGTCGGGCCCTGTCGGGCCCTGTCGGGCTCTGTCGGGCTCTGTCGGGCTCTACTGGGCCCTGTCGGGCCCTGTCGGGCCCTACTGGGCTCTACTGGGCTCTGTCGGGCTCTTTCGGGCTCTACTGGGCCCTGTCGGGCCCTGTCGGGCCCTGTCGGGCTCTACTGGGCCCTGTCGGGCCCTGTCGGGCTCTGTCGGGCTCTGTCGGGCTCTGTCGGGCCCTGTCGGGCCCTGTCGGGCCCTGTCGGGCCCTGTCGGGCCCTGTCGGGCCCTGTCGGGCCCTGTCGGGCCCTGTCGGGCTCTGTCGGGCTCTGTCGGGCTCTGTCGGGCTCTACTGGGCTCTGTCGGGCCCTGTCGGGCTCTGTCGGGCTCTGTCGGGCCCTGTCGGGCCCTGTCGGGCTCTGTCGGGCTCTACTGGGCCCTGTCGGGCTCTGTCGGGCTCTGTCGGGCCCTGTCGGGCTCTGTCGGGCCCTGTCGGGCCCTGTCGGGCTCTGTCGGGCTCTGTCGGGCTCTGTCGGGCTCTGTCGGGCCCTGTCGGGCCCTGTCGGGCTCTGTCGGGCTCTGTCGGGCTCTGTCGGGCCCTGTCGGGCCCTGTCGGGCTCTGTCGGGCTCTGTCGGGCTCTGTCGGGCTCTGTCGGGCTCTATCGGGCTCTACTGGGCCCTGTCGGGCCCTGTCGGGCTCTGTCGGGCTCTGTCGGGCTCTGTCGGGCTCTACTGGGCCCTGTCGGGCCCTGTCGGGCCCTGTCGGGCTCTGTCGGGCTCTGTCGGGCTCTGTCGGGCTCTAATGGGCCCTGTCGGGCCCTGTCGGGCCCTGTCGGGTTCTACTGGGCTCTACTGGGCTCTGTCGGGCTCTTTCGGGCTCTACTGGGCCCTGTCGGGCCCTGTCGGGCTCTGTCGGGCTCTGTCGGGCTCTGTCGGGCTCTGTCGGGCTCTGTCGGGCTTTGTCGGGCTCTACTGGGCTCTACTGGGCTCTGTCGGGCTCTGTCGGGCTCTACTGGGCTCTGTCGGGCTCTGTCGGGCTCTATCGGGCTCTGTCGGGCTCTTCTGGGCCCTGTCGGGCCCTGTCGGGCTCTGTCGGGCTCTACTGGGCTCTGTCGGGCTCTGTCGGGCTCTGTCGGGCTCTGTCGGGCTCTGTCGGGCTCTGTCGGGCTCTACTGGGCTCTGTCGGGCCCTGTCGGGCCCTGTCGGGCTCTGTCGGGCTCTGTCGGGCTCTGTCGGGCTCTACTGGGCCCTGTCGGGCTCTGTCGGGCTCTGTCGGGCCCTGTCGGGCTCTGTCGGCCTCTACTGGGCCCTGTCGGGCCCTGTCGGGCCCTGTCGGGCTCTGTCGGGCTCTGTCGGGCTCTGTCGGGCTCTGTCGGACTCTACTGGGCCCTGTCGGGCGCTGTCGGGCTCTGTCGGGCTCTGTCGGGCCCTGTCGGGCTCTGTCGGGCTCTGTCGGGCTCTGTCGGGCTCTACTGGGCCCTGTCGGGTTCTGTCGGGCTCTGTCGGGCTCTGTCGGGCTCTGTCGGGCTCTACTGGGCCCTGTCGGGTTCTGTCGGGCTCTGTTGGGCCCTGTCGGGCTCTGTCGGGCTCTGTCGGGCTCTGTCGGGCTCTGTCGGGCTCTGTCGGGCCCTCTCGGCTCTGTCGCGCTCTACTGGGCTCTGTCGGGCTCTGTCGGGCTCTACTGCGCCCTGTCGGGGCCTGTCGGGCCCTGACGGGCTCTGTCGGGCTCTACTGGGCTCTGTCGGGCCCTGTCGGGCTCTGTCAGGCTCTACTGGGCCCTGTCGGGCCCTGTCGGGCCCTGTCGGGCCCTGTCGGGCTCTGTCGGGCTCTGTCGGGCTCTGTCGGGCTCTGTCGGGCTCTGTCGGGCTCTGTCGGGCTCTACTGGGCTCTGTCGGGCCCTGTCGGGCCCTGTCGGGCCCTGTCGGGCCCTGTCGGGCCCTGTCGGGCCCTGTCGGGCTCTGTCGGGCTCTACTGGGCCCTGTCGGGCCCTGTCGGGCCCTGTCGGGCCCTGTCGGGCTCTACTGGGCTCTACTGGGCTCTACTGGGCTCTGTCGGGCCCTGTCGGGCCCTGTCGGGCCCTGTCGGGCCCTGTCGGGCTCTGTCGGGCTCTACTGGGCTTTGTCGGGCTTTGTCGGGCTTTGTCGGGCTCTGTCGGGCTCTACTGGGCCCTGTCGGGCCCTGTCGGGCCCTGTCGGGCTCTGTCGGGCTCTGTCGGGCCCTGTCGGGCCCTGTCGGGCCCTGTCGGGCCCTGTCGGGCTCTGTCGGGCTCTGTCGGGCCCTGTCGGGCCCTGTCGGGCCCTGTCGGGCCCTGTCGGGCTCTGTCGGGCTCTGTCGGGCTCTGTCGGGCTCTGTCGGGCTCTGTCGGGCTCTGTCGGGCTCTACTGGGCTCTACTGGGCTCTGTCGGGCTCTGACGGGCTCTACTGGGCCCTGTCGGGCCCTGTCGGGCCCTGACGGGCTCTGTCGGGCTCTACTGGGCCCTGTCGGGCCCTGTCGGGCTCTGTCGGGCTCTGTCGGGCTCTGTCGGGCTCTGTCGGGCTCTGTCGGGCTCTACTGGGTTCTGTCGGGCTCTGTCGGGCTTTGTCGGGCTCTGTCGGGCTCTACTGGGCCCTGTCGGGCTCTGTCGGGCTCTGTCGGGCTCTGTCGGGCTCTGTCGGGCTCTGTCGGGCTCTGTCGGGCTCTGTCGGGCCCTGTCGGGCCCTGTCGGGCCCTGTCGGGCTCTGTCGGGCTCTGTCGGGCTCTGTCGGGCTCTGTCGGGCCCTGTCGGGCCCTGTCGTTCCCTGTCGGGCCCTGTCGTTCCCTGTCGGGCTCTGTCGGGCTCTGTCGGGCTCTGTCGGGCTCTGTCGGGCTCTGTCGGTCCCTGTCGGTCCCTGTCGGGCTCTGTCGGTCCCTGTCGGGCTCTGTCGGTCCCTGTCGGGCTCTGTCGGGCCCTGTCGGGCCCTGTCGGGCTCTACTGGGCCCTGTCGGGCCCTGTCGGGCTCTGTCGGGCCCTGTCGGGCCCTGTCGGGCCCTGTCGGGCTCTGTCGGGCCCTGTCGGGCTCTGTCCGGCTCTGTCGGGCTCTGTCGGGCTCTGTCGGGCTCTACTGGGCTCTACTGGGCTCTGTCGGGCCCTGTCGGGCCCTGTCGGGCCCTGTCGGGCTCTGTCGGGCTCTACTGGGCCCTGTCGGGCCCTGTCGGGCTCTGTCGGGCTCTACTGGGCCCTGTCGGGCTCTGTCGGGCCCTGTCGGGCTCTGTCGGGCCCTGTCGGGCTCTGTCGGGCTCTGTCGGGCTCTGTCGGGCTCTGTCGGGCTCTGTCGGGCTCTGTCGGGCTCTGTCGGGCTCTGTCGGGCTCTGTCGGGCTCTGTCGGGCTCTGTCGGGCTCTGTCGGGCTCTACTGGGCCCTGTCGGGCCCTGTCGGGCCCTGTCGGGCCCTGTCGGGCTCTGTCGGGCTCTGTCGGGCCCTGTCGGGCTCTGTCGGGCCCTGTCGGGCCCTGTCGGGCCCTGTCGGGCCCTGTCGGGCCCTGTCGGGCCCTGTCGGGCCCTGTCGGGCCCTGTCGGGCCCTGTCGGGCTCTGTCGGGCTCTGTCGGGCTCTGTCGGGCTCTGTCGGGCCCTGTCGGGCTCTGTCGGGCTCTACTGGGCCCTGTCGGGTTCTGTCGGGTTCTGTCGGGCTCTGTCGGGCTCTGTCGGGCTCTACTGGGCCCTGTCGGGCTCTGGCGGGCTCTGGCGGGCTCTGGCGGGCTCTGGCGGGCTCTGTCGGGCTCTACTGGGCCCTGTCGGGCCCTGTCGGGCCCTGTCGGGCTCTGTCGGGCTCTGGCGGGCTCTGTCGGGCTCTGGCGGGCTCTGGCGGGCTCTGTCGGGCTCTGGCGGGCTCTGGCGGGCTCTGTCGGGCTCTGGCGGGCTCTGTCGGGCTCTGTCGGGCTCTCTCGGGCTCTGTCGGGCTCTACTGGGCTCTGTCGGGCTCTACTGGGCTCTGTCGGGCTCTGTCGGGCTCTGTCGGGATCTACTGGGCCCTGTCGGGCCCTGTCGGGCTCTGTCGGGCTCTGTCGGGCTCTGTCGGGCTCTACTGGGCCCTGTCGGGCCCTGTCGGGCCCTGTCGGGCTCTGTCGGGCTCTGTCGGGCTCTACTGGGACCTATCGGGCCCTGTCGGGCCCTGTCGGGCCCTGTCGGGCTCTGTCGGGCTCTGTCGGGCTCTACTGGGCCCTGTCGGGCCCTGTCGAGCCCTGTCGGGCCCTGTCGGGCTCTGTCGGGCCCTGTCGGGCCCTGTCGGGCTCTGTCGGGCTCTGTCGGGCTCTGTCGGGCTCTGTCGGGCTCTGTCGGGCTCTACTGGGCCCTGTCGGGCTCTGTCGGGCCCTGTCGGGCCCTGTCGGGCCCTGTCGGGCTCTATCGGGCTCTACTGGGCTCTGTCGGGCTCTGTCGGGCTCTGTCGGGCTCTATCGGGCTCTACTGGGCCCTGTCGGGCTCTGTCGGGCTCTGTCGGGCTCTACTGGGCTCTGTCGGGCTCTGTCGGGCTCTGTCGGGCTCTGTCGGGCTCTGTCGGGCTCTACTGGGCCCTGTCGGGCCCTGTCGGGCCCTGTCGGGCTCTGTCGGGCTCTACTGGGCCCTGTCGGGCCCTGTCGGGCCCTGTCGGGCCCTGTCGGGCTCTGTCGGGCTCTGTCGGGCTCTGTCGGGCTCTGTCGGGCTCTGTCGGGCTCTGTCGGGTTCTACTGGGCCCTGTCGGGCTCTGTCGGGCTCTGTCGGGCTCTGTCGGGCTCTGTCGGGCCCTGTCGGGCCCTGTCGGGCTCTGTCGGGCTCTACTGGGCCCTGTCGGTCCCTGTCGGGCCCTGTCGGGCTCTGTCGGGCTCTGTCGGGCTCTACTGGGCTCTACTAGGCTCTGTCGGGCTCTACTGGGCCCTGTCGGGCCCTGTCGGGCCCTGTCGGGCTCTGTCGGGCTCTGTCGGGCTCTACTGGGCTCTACTAGGCTCTGTCGGGCTCTACTGGGCCCTGTCGGGCCCTGTCGGGCCCTGTCGGGCCCTGTCGGGCTCTGTCGGGCCCTGTCGGGCTCTGTCGGGCTCTGTCGGGCTCTGTCGGGCTCTGTCGGGCTCTGTCAGGCTCTACTGGGCTCTACTGGGCTCTGTCGGGCCCTGTCGGGCCCTGTCGGGCCCTGTCGGGCTCTGTCGGGCCCTGTCGGGCTCTGTCGGGCTCTACTGGGCCCTGTCGGGCCCTGTCGGGCTCTGTCGGGCTCTACTGGGCCCTGTCGGGCCCTGTCGGGCCCTGTCGGGCCCTGTCGGGCTCTGTCGGGCTCTGTCGGGCTCTGTCGGGCTCTGTCGGGCTCTGTCGGGCTCTGTCGGGCTCTACTGGGCCCTGTCGGGCTCTGTCGGGCTCTGTCGGGCTCTGTCGGGCCCTGTCGGGCCCTGTCGGGCTCTGTCGGGCTCTACTGGGCCCTGTCGGGCCCTGTCGGGCCCTGTCGGGCTCTGTCGGGCTCTGTCGGGCTCTGTCGGGCCCTGTCGGGCTCTGTCGGGCTCTACTGGGCCCTGTCGGGCCCTGTCGGGCCCTGTCGGGCTCTGTCGGGCTCTGTCGGGCCCTGTCGGGCTCTGTCGGGCTCTGTCGGGCTCTGTCGGGCCCTGTCGGGCCCTGTCGGGCCCTGTCGGGCTCTACTGGGCCCTGTCGGGCCCTGTCGGGCCCTGTCGGGCTCTGTCGGGCTCTGTCGGGCTCTGTCGGGCTCTGTCGGGCCCTGTCGGGCCCTGTCGGGCTCTACTGGGCCCTGTCGGGTTCTGTCGGGTTCTGTCGGGCTCTGTCGGGCTCTGTCGGGCTCTACTGGGCCCTGTCGGGCTCTGGCGGGCTCTGGCGGGCTCTGGCGGGCTCTGGCGGGCTCTGTCGGGCTCTACTGGGCCCTGTCGGGCCCTGTCGAGCCCTGTCGGGCTCTGTCGGGCTCTGTCGGGCTCTGGCGGGCTCTGTCGGGCTCTGGCGGGCTCTGGCGGGCTCTGGCGGGCTCTGTCGGGCTCTGTCGGGCTCTGGCGGGCTCTGTCGGGCTCTGTCGGGCTCTGTCGGGCTCTGTCGGGCTCTCTCGGGCTCTGTCGGGCTCTACTGGGCTCTGTCGGGCTCTACTGGGCTCTGTCGGGCTCTGTCGGGCTCTGTCGGGATCTACTGGGCCCTGTCGGGCCCTGTCGGGCTCTGTCGGGCTCTGTCGGGCTCTGTCGGGCTCTGTCGGGCTCTGTCGGGCTCTGTCGGGCCCTGTCGGGCCCTGTCGGGTCCTGTCGGGCCCTGTCGGGCTCTGTCGGGCTCTGTCGGGCTCTACTGGGACCTATCGGGCCCTGTCGGGCCCTGTCGGGCCCTGTCGGGCTCTGTCGGGCTCTGTCGGGCTCTACTGGGCCCTGTCGAGCCCTGTCGGGCTCTGTCGGGCTCTGTCGGGCCCTGTCGGGCCCTGTCGGGCCCTGTCGGGCCCTGTCGGGCTCTGTCGGGCTCTGTCGGGCTCTGTCGGGCTCTGTCGGGCTCTGTCGGGCTCTGTCGGGCTCTGTCGGGCTCTACTGGGCCCTGTCGGGCTCTGTCGGGCCCTGTCGGGCCCTGTCGGGCTCTATCGGGCTCTACTGGGCCCTGTCGGGCTCTGTCGGGCTCTGTCGGGCTCTATCGGGCTCTACTGGGCCCTGTCGGGCTCTGTCGGGCTCTGTCGGGCTCTGTCGGGCTCTACTGGGCTCTGTCGGGCTCTGTCGGGCTCTGTCGGGCTCTGTCGGGCTCTGTCGGGCTCTACTGGGCCCTGTCGGGCCCTGTCGGGCCCTGTCGGGCTCTGTCGGGCTCTACTGGGCCCTGTCGGGCCCTTGCGGGCCCTGTCGCGCCCTGTCGGGCCCTGTCGGGCCCTGTCGGGCTCTGTCGGGCCCTGTCGGGCCCTGTCGGGCCCTGTCGGGCTCTGTCGGGCTCTGTCGGGCTCTGTCGGGCTCTGTCGGGCTCTGTCGGGCTCTGTCGGGCTCTGTCGGGTTCTACTGGGCCCTGTCGGGCTCTGTCGGGCTCTGTCGGGCTCTGTCGGGCTCTGTCGGGCCCTGTCGGGCTCTGTCGGGCTCTACTGGGCCCTGTCGGGCCCTGTCGGGCCCTGTCGGGCCCTGTCGGGCTCTGTCGGGCTCTGTCGGGCTCTACTGGGCTCTACTAGGCTCTGTCGGGCTCTGTCGGGCCCTGTCGGGCTCTGTCGGGCCCTGTCGGGCCCTGTCGGGCCCTGTCGGGCCCTGTCGTGCCCTGTCGGGCCCTGTCGGGCTCTGTCGGGCTCTGTCGGGCTCTGTCGGGCTCTACTGGGCCCTGTCGGGCTCTGTCGGGCTCTGTGGGGCCCTGTCGGGCTCTGTCGGGCTCTGTCGGGCTCTGTCGGGCTCTGTCGGGCTCTGTCGGGCTCTGTCGGGCTCTGTCGGGCTCTGTCGGGCTCTGTCGGGCTCTATCGGGCTCTACTGGGCCCTGTCGGGCCCTGTCGGGCCCTGTCGGGCTCTGTCGGGCTCTACTGGGCCCTGTCGGGCCCTGTCGGGCCCTACTGGGCTCTACTGGGCTCTGCCGGGCTCTTTCGGGCTCTACTGGGCCCTGTCGGGCCCTGTCGGGCCCTGTCGGGCTCTACTGGGCCCTGTCGGGCCCTGTCGGGCTCTGTCGGGCTCTACTGGGCTCTGTCGGGCTCTGTCGGGCCCTGTCGGGCCCTGTCGGGCCCTGTCGGGCTCTGTCGGGCTCTGTCGGGCCCTGTCGGGCCCTGTCGGGCCCTGTCGGGCTCTGTCGGGCTCTACTGGGCCCTGTCGGGCCCTGTCGGGCCCTGTCGGGCTCTGTCGGGCTCTGTCGGGCTCTGTCGGGCTCTACTGGGCCCTGTCGGGCTCTGTCGGGCTCTGTCGGGCTCTGTCGGGCTCTGTCGGGCCCTGTCGGGCTCTGTCGGCTCTACTGGGCCCTGTCGGGCCCTGTCGGGCCCTGTCGGGCCCTGTCGGGCTCTGTCGGGCTCTGTCGGGCTCTGTCGGGCCCTGTCGGGCTCTGTCGGGCTCTACTGGGCCCTGTCGGGTTCTGTCGGGCCCTGTCGGCCTCTACTGGGCCCTGTCGGGCTCTGTCGGGCCCTGTCGGGCTCTGTCGGGCTCTGTCGGGCTCTGTCGGGCCCTGTCGGGCCCTGTCGGGCCCTGTCGGGCCCTGTCGGGCTCTGTCGGGCTCTGTCGGGCCCTGTCGGGCCCTGTCGGGCTCTACTGGGCCCTGTCGGGCTCTGTCGGGCTCTGTCGGGCTCTACTGGGCCCTGTCGGGCCCTGTCGGGCCCTGTCGGGCTCTGTCGGGCTCTGTCGGGCTCTGTCGGGCTCTACTGGGCCCTGTCGGGTTCTGTCGGGTTCTGTCGGGCTCTGTCGGGCTCTGTCGGGCTCTACTGGGCCCTGTCGGGCCCTGTCGGGCCCTGTCGGGCTCTGGCGGGCTCTGGCGGGCTCTGTCGGGCTCTGGCGGGCTCTGTCGGGCTCTACTGGGCCCTGTCGGGCCCTGTCGGGCCCTGTCGGGCCCTGTCGGGCCCTGTCGGGCTCTGTCGGGCTCTGGCGGGCTCTGGCGGGCTCTGGCGGGCTCTGGCGGGCTCTGGCGGGCTCTGTCGGGCTCTGTCGGGCTCTACTGGGCTCTGTCGGGCTCTACTGGGCTCTGTCGGGCTCTGTCGGGCTCTGTCGGGATCTACTGGGCCCTGTCGGGCCCTGTCGGGCTCTGTCGGGCTCTGTCGGGCTCTGTCGGGCTCTACTGGGCCCTGTCGGGCTCTGTCGGGCCCTGTCGGGCCCTGTCGGGCCCTGTCGGGCTCTGTCGGGCTCTGTCGGGCTCTACTGGGACCTATCGGGCCCTGTAGACCCTGTCGGGCCCTGTCGGGCCCTGTCGGGCTCTGTCGGGCTCTGTCGGGCTCTACTGGGCCCTGTCGAGCCCTGTCGGGCCCTGTCGGGCTCTGTTGGGCCCTGTCGGGCTCTGTCGGGCTCTGTCGGGCTCTGTCGGGCTCTGTCGGGCTCTGTCGGGCTCTGTCGGGCTCTACTGGGCCCTGTCGGGCTCTGTCGGGCCCTGTCGGGCCCTGTCGGGCCCTGTCGGGCTCTATCGGGCTCTACTGGGCCCTGTCGGGCTCTGTCGGGCTCTGTCGGGCTCTATCGGGCTCTACTGGGCCCTGTCGGGCTCTGTCGGGCTCTACTGGGCTCTGTCGGGCTCTGTCGGGCTCTGTCGGGCTCTGTCGGGCTCTGTCGGGCTCTACTGGGCCCTGTCGGGCCCTGTCGGGCCCTGTCGGGCTCTGTCGGGCTCTGTCGGGCTCTGTCGGGCTCTACTGGGCCCTGTCGGGCCCTGTCGGGCCCTGTCGGGCCCTGTCGGGCCCTGTCGGGCTCTGTCGGGCTCTGTCGGGTTCTACTGGGCCCTGTCGGGCTCTGTCGGGCTCTGTCGGGCTCTGTCGGCCTCTGTCGGGCCCTGTCGGGCTCTGTCGGGCTCTACTGGGCCCTGTCGGGCCCTGTCGGGCCCTGTCGGGCCCTGTCGGGCTCTGTCGGGCCCTGTCGGGCTCTGTCGTGCCCTGTCGGGCCCTGTCGGGCTCTGTCGGGCCCTGTCGGGCCCTGTCGGGCCCTATCGGGCCCTGTCGGGCCCTGTCGGGCCCTGTCGGGCCCTGTCGGGCTCTGTCGGGCTCTGTCAGGCTCTGTCGGGCTCTATCGGGCTCTACTGGGCCCTGTCGGGCCCTGTCGGGCCCTGTCGGGCTCTGTCGGGCTCTGTCGGGCTCTGTCGGGCTCTGTCGGGCTCTGTCGGGCCCTGTCGGGCTCTGTCGGGCCCTGTCGGGCTCTGTCGGGCCCTGTCGGGCCCTGTCGGGCTCTGTCGGGCTCTACTGGGCTCTACTGGGCTCTGTCGGGCTCTGTCGGGCTCTACTGGGCCCTGTCGGGCTCTGTCGGGCTCTATCGGGCTCTGTCGGGCTCTACTGGGCCCTGTCGGGCCCTGTCGGGCCCTGTCGGGCCCTGTCGGGCTCTGTCGGGCTCTGTCGGGCTCTGTCGGGCTCTGTCGGGCTCTACTGGGCCCTGTCGGGCCCTGTCGGTCCCTGTCGGGCCCTGTCGGGCTCTGTCGGGCTCTGTCGGGCTCTGTCGGGCTCTACTGGGCCCTGTCGGGCTCTGTCGGGCTCTGTCGGGCCCTGTCGGGCTCTGTCGGGCTCTACTGGGCCCTGTCGGGCCCTGTCGGGCCCTGTCGGGCTCTGTCGGGCTCTGTCGGGCTCTACTGGGCCCTGTCGGGCGCTGTCGGGCGCTGTCGGGCTCTGTCGGGCTCTGTCGGGACCTGTCGGGCCCTGTCGGGCCCTGTCGGGCCCTGTCGGGCTCTGTCGGGCTCTGTCGGGCTCTACTGGGCCCTGTCGGGCTCTGTCGGGCTCTGTCGGGCTCTGTCGGGCTCTGTCGGGCTCTGTCGGGCTCTGTCGGGCTCTACTGGGCCCTGTCGGGCCCTGTCGGGCCCTGTCGGGCTCTGTCGGGCTCTGTCGGGCTCTGTCGGGCCCTCTCGGCTCTGTCGCGCTCTACTGGGCTCTGTCGGGCTCTGTCGGGCTCTACTGGGCCCTGTCGGGGCCTGTCGGGCCCTGACGGGCTCTGTCGGGCTCTACTGGGCTCTGTCGGGCCCTGTCGGGCTCTGTCAGGCTCTACTGGGCCCTGTCGGGCCCTGTCGGGCTCTGTCGGGCCCTGTCGGGCTCTGTCGGGCTCTGTCGGGCTCTGTCGGGCTCTGTCGGGCTCTACTGGGCTCTGTCGGGCCCTGTCGGGCTCTGTCGGGCTCTGTCGGGCCCTGTTGGGCCCTGTCGGGCCCTGTCGGGCCCTGTCGGGCTCTGTCGGGCTCTGTCGGGCTCTACTGGGCCCTGTCGGGCCCTGTCGGGCCCTGTCGGGCTCTGTCGGGCTCTACTGGGCTCTACTGGGCTCTGTCGGGCCCTGTCGGGCCCTGTCGGGCTCTGTCGGGCTCTACTGGGCTCTGTCGGGCTTTGTCGGGCTTTGTCGGGCTCTGTCGGGCTCTACTGGGCCCTGTCGGGCCCTGATGGGCCCTGTCGGGCCCTGTCGGGCCCTGTCGGGCCCTGTCGGGCTCTGTCGGGCTCTGTCGGGCTCTACTGGGCCCTGTCGGGCCCTGTCGGGCCCTGTCGGGCTCTGTCGGGCTCTGTCGGGCTCTGTCGGGCTCTGTCGGGCTCTGTCGGGCTCTACTGGGCTCTGTCGGGCTCTGACGGGCTCTACTGGGCCCTGTCGGGCCCTGACGGGCTCTGTCGGGCTCTACTGGGCCCTGTCGGGCTCTGTCGGGCTCTGTCGGGCTCTGTCGGGCTCTGTCGGGCTCTGTCGGGCTCTGTCGGGCTCTGTCGGGCTCTGTCGGGCTCTGTCGGGCTCTACTGGGTTCTGTCGGGCTCTGTCGGGCTCTGTCGGGCTCTGTCGGGCTCTGTCGGGCTCTGTCGGGCTCTGTCGGGCTCTGTCGGGCTCTGTCGGGCTCTGTCGGGCTCTGTCGGGCCCTGTCGGGCCCTGTCGGGCCCTGTCGGGCTCTGTCGGGCTCTGTCGGGCTCTGTCGGGCCCTGTCGGGCCCTGTCGGGCCCTGTCGGGCCCTGTCGGGCTCTGTCGGGCTCTGTCGGGCTCTGTCGGGCTCTACTGGGCCCTGTCGGGCCCTGTCGGGCCCTGTCGGGCCCTGTCGGGCTCTGTCGGGCTCTGTCGGGCTCTGTCGGGCTCTGTCGGGCTCTGTCGGGCTCTGTCGGGCTCTACTGGGCCCTGTCGGGCCCTGTCGGGCCCTGTCGGGCTCTGTCGGGCTCTGTCGGGCTCTACTGGGCCCTGTCGGGCCCTGTCGGGCCCTACTGGGCTCTACTGGGCTCTGTCGGGCTCTTTCGGGCTCTACTGGGCCCTGTCGGGCCCTGTCGGGCCCTGTCGGGCTCTACTGGGCCCTGTCGGGCCCTGTCGGGCCCTGTCGGGCTCTGTCGGGCTCTGTCGGGCTCTGTCGGGCTCTGTCGGGCTCTGTCGGGCTCTGTCGGGCCCTGTCGGGCCCTGTCGGGCTCTGTAGGGCCCTGTCGGGCCCTGTCGGGCCCTGTCGGGCCCTGTCGGGCCCTGTCGGGCTCTGTCGGGCCCTGTCGGGCCCTGTCGGGCCCTGTCGGGCTCTGTCGGGCCCTGTCGGGCTCTGTCGGGCTCTGTCGGGCTCTGTCGGGCTCTACTGGGCTCTGTCGGGCCCTGTCGGGCTCTGTCGGGCTCTGTCGGGCTCTGTCGGGCTCTGTCGGGCCCTGTCGGGCCCTGTCGGGCTCTGTCGGGCTCTACTGGGCTCTGTCGGGCCCTGTCGGGCCCTGTCGGGCTCTGTCGGGCTCTGTCGGGCTCTGTTGGGCCCTGTCGGGCTCTGACGGGCCCTGTCGGGCCCTGTCGGGCCCTGTCGGGCCCTGTCGGGCCCTGTCGGGCCCTGTCGGGCTCTGTCGGGCTCTGTCGGGCTCTGTCGGGCTCTATCGGGCTCTACTGGGCCCTGTCGGGCCCTGTCGGGCTCTGTCGGGCTCTGTCGGGCTCTACTGGGCCCTGTCGGGCTCTGTCGGACTCTGTCGGGCCCTGTCGGGCCCTGTCGGGCTCTGTCAGGCTCTGTCGGGCTCTGTCGGGCTCTAATGGGCCCTGTCGGGCCCTGTCGGGCCCTGTCGGGTTCTACTGGGCTCTACTGGGCTCTGTCGGGCTCTTTCGGGCTCTACTGGGCCCTGTCGGGCCCTGTCGGGCCCTGTCGGGCCCTGTCGGGCTCTGTCGGGCTCTGTCGGGCTCTGTCGGGCTCTGTCGGGCTCTGTCGGGCTCTGTCGGGCTCTGTCGGGCTCTGTCGGGCTCTACTGGGCTCTACTGGGCTCTGTCGGGCTCTGTCGGGCTCTACTGGGCCCTGTCGGGCTCTGTCGGGCTCTATCGGGCTCTGTCGGGCTCTTCTGGGCCCTGTCGGGCCCTGTCGGGCCCTGTCGGGCTCTGTCGGGCTCTACTGGGCTCTGTCGGGCTCTGTCGGGCTCTGTCGGGCTCTGTCGGGCTCTGTCGGGCTCTACTGGGCTCTGTCGGGCCCTGTCGGGCCCTGTCGGGCCCTGTCGGGCCCTGTCGGGCCCTGTCGGGCTCTGTCGGGCTCTGTCGGGCTCTGTCGGGCTCTACTGGGCCCTGTCGGGCTCTGTCGGGCCCTGTCGGGCTCTGTCGGGCTCTACTGGGCCCTGTCGGGCCCTGTCGGGCCCTGTCGGGCCCTGTCGGGCTCTGTCGGGCTCTGTCGGGCTCTACTGGGCCCTGTCGGGCGCTGTCGGGCTCTGTCGGGCCCTGTCGGGCCCTGTCGGGCTCTGTCGGGCTCTGTCGGGCTCTACTGGGCCCTGTCGGGCGCTGTCGGGCTCTGTCGGGCCCTGTCGGGCCCTGTCGGGCTCTGTCGGGCTCTGTCGGGCTCTGTCGGGCTCTACTGGGCCCTGTCGGGTTCTGTCGGGCTCTGTCGGGCTCTGTCGGGCTCTGTCGGGCTCTACTGGGCCCTGTCGGGCCCTGTCGGGCTCTGTCGGGCTCTGTCGGGCTCTGTCGGGCTCTGTCGGGCCCTCTCGGCTCTGTCGCGCTCTACTGGGCTCTGTCGGGCTCTGTCGGGCTCTACTGCGCCCTGTCGGGGCCTGTCGGGCCCTGACGGGCTCTGTCGGGCTCTACTGGGCTCTGTCGGGCCCTGTCGGGCTCTGTCAGGCTCTACTGGGCCCTGTCGGGCCCTGTCGGGCCCTGTCGGGCTCTGTCGGGCTCTGTCGGGCTCTGTCGGGCTCTGTCGGGCTCTGTCGGGCTCTGTCGGGCTCTGTCGGGCTCTACTGGGCTCTGTCGGGCCCTGTCGGGCCCTGTCGGGCCCTGTCGGGCTCTGTCGGGCTCTACTGGGCTCTGTCGGGCTTTGTCGGGCTCTGTCGGGCTCTGTCGGGCTCTGTCGGGCCCTGTCGGGCCCTGTCGGGCTCTGTCGGGCTCTGTCGGGCTCTGTCGGGCCCTGTCGGGCCCTGTCGGGCCCTGTCGGGCCCTGTCGGGCCCTGTCGGGCTCTGTCGGGCTCTGTCGGGCTCTGTCGGGCTCTGTCGGGCTCTGTCGGGCTCTACTGGGCTCTACTGGGCTCTGTCGGGCTCTGACGGGCTCTACTGGGCCCTGTCGGGCCCTGTCGGGCCCTGACGGGCTCTGTCGGGCTCTACTGGGCCCTGTCGGGCCCTGTCGGGCTCTGTCGGGCTCTGTCGGGCTCTGTCGGGCTCTGTCGGGCTCTGTCGGGCTCTGTCGGGCTCTGTCGGGCTCTGTCGGGCTCTACTGGGTTCTGTCGGGCTCTGTCGGGCTTTGTCGGGCTCTGTCGGGCTCTACTGGGCCCTGTCGGGCTCTGTCGGGCTCTGTCGGGCTCTGTCGGGCCCTGTCGGGCCCTGTCGGGCCCTGTCGGGCCCTGTCGGGCCCTGTCGGGCCCTGTCGGGCCCTGTCGGGCTCTACTGGGCTCTGTCGGGCTCTTTCGGGCTCTACTGGGCCCTGTCGGGCCCTGTCGGGCCCTGTCGGGCTCTACTGGGCCCTGTCGGGCCCTGTCGGGCTCTGTCGGGCTCTGTCGGGCTCTGTCGGGCTCTGTCGGGCTCTGTCGGGCTCTGTCGGGCCCTGTCGGGCCCTGTCGGGCTCTGTAGGGCCCTGTCGGGCCCTGTCGGGCCCTGTCGGGCCCTGTCGGGCTCTGTCGGGCCCTGTCGGGCCCTGTCGGGCCCTGTCGGGCTCTGTCGGGCCCTGTCGGGCTCTGTCGGGCTCTGTCGGGCTCTGTCGGGCTCTACTGGGCTCTGTCGGGCCCTGTCGGGCTCTGTCGGGCTCTGTCGGGCTCTGTCGGGCTCTGTCGGGCCCTGTCGGGCCCTGTCGGGCTCTGTCGGGCTCTACTGGGCTCTGTCGGGCCCTGTCGGGCCCTGTCGGGCTCTGTCGGGCCCTGTCGGGCCCTGTCGGGCCCTGTCGGGCCCTGTCGGGCCCTGTCGGGCCCTGTCGGGCTCTGTCGGGCTCTGTCGGGCCCTGTCGGGCTCTGTCGGGCTCTGTCGGGCTCTATCGGGCTCTACTGGGCCCTGTCGGGCCCTGTCGGGCTCTGTCGGGCTCTGTCGGGCTCTACTGGGCCCTGTCGGGCTCTGTCGGACTCTGTCGGGCCCTGTCGGGCCCTGTCGGGCTCTGTCAGGCTCTGTCGGGCTCTGTCGGGCTCTAATGGGCCCTGTCGGGCCCTGTCGGGCCCTGTCGGGTTCTACTGGGCTCTACTGGGCTCTGTCGGGCTCTTTCGGGCTCTACTGGGCCCTGTCGGGCCCTGTCGGGCCCTGTCGGGCCCTGTCGGGCTCTGTCGGGCCCTGTCGGGCTCTGTCGGGCTCTGTCGGGCTCTGTCGGGCTCTGTCGGGCTCTGTCGGGCTCTGTCGGGCTCTGTCGGGCTCTACTGGGCTCTACTGGGCTCTGTCGGGCTCTGTCGGGCTCTACTGGGCCCTGTCGGGCTCTGTCGGGCTCTATCGGGCTCTGTCGGGCTCTTCTGGGCCCTGTCGGGCCCTGTCGGGCCCTGTCGGGCCCTGTCGGGCCCTGTCGGGCTCTGTCGGGCTCTACTGGGCTCTGTCGGGCTCTGTCGGGCTCTGTCGGGCTCTGTCGGGCTCTGTCGGGCTCTGTCGGGCTCTACTGGGCTCTGTCGGGCCCTGTCGGGCCCTGTCGGGCCCTGTCGGGCCCTGTCGGGCCCTGTCGGGCTCTGTCGGGCTCTGTCGGGCTCTGTCGGGCTCTACTGGGCCCTGTCGGGCTCTGTCGGGCCCTGTCGGGCTCTGTCGGGCTCTACTGGGCCCTGTCGGGCCCTGTCGGGCCCTGTCGGGCCCTGTCGGGCTCTGTCGGGCTCTGTCGGGCTCTACTGGGCCCTGTCGGGCGCTGTCGGGCTCTGTCGGGCCCTGTCGGGCCCTGTCGGGCTCTGTCGGGCTCTGTCGGGCTCTACTGGGCCCTGTCGGGCGCTGTCGGGCTCTGTCGGGCCCTGTCGGGCCCTGTCGGGCTCTGTCGGGCTCTGTCGGGCTCTGTCGGGCTCTACTGGGCCCTGTCGGGTTCTGTCGGGCTCTGTCGGGCTCTGTCGGGCTCTGTCGGGCTCTACTGGGCCCTGTCGGGCCCTGTCGGGCTCTGTCGGGCTCTGTCGGGCTCTGTCGGGCTCTGTCGGGCCCTCTCGGCTCTGTCGCGCTCTACTGGGCTCTGTCGGGCTCTGTCGGGCTCTACTGCGCCCTGTCGGGGCCTGTCGGGCCCTGACGGGCTCTGTCGGGCTCTACTGGGCTCTGTCGGGCCCTGTCGGGCTCTGTCAGGCTCTACTGGGCCCTGTCGGGCCCTGTCGGGCCCTGTCGGGCTCTGTCGGGCTCTGTCGGGCTCTGTCGGGCTCTGTCGGGCTCTGTCGGGCTCTGTCGGGCTCTGTCGGGCTCTGTCGGGCTCTACTGGGCTCTGTCGGGCCCTGTCGGGCCCTGTCGGGCCCTGTCGGGCTCTGTCGGGCTCTACTGGGCTCTGTCGGGCTTTGTCGGGCTCTGTCGGGCTCTGTCGGGCTCTGTCGGGCCCTGTCGGGCCCTGTCGGGCTCTGTCGGGCTCTGTCGGGCTCTGTCGGGCCCTGTCGGGCCCTGTCGGGCCCTGTCGGGCCCTGTCGGGCCCTGTCGGGCTCTGTCGGGCTCTGTCGGGCTCTGTCGGGCTCTGTCGGGCTCTACTGGGCTCTACTGGGCTCTGTCGGGCTCTGACGGGCTCTACTGGGCCCTGTCGGGCCCTGTCGGGCCCTGACGGGCTCTGTCGGGCTCTACTGGGCCCTGTCGGGCCCTGTCGGGCTCTGTCGGGCTCTGTCGGGCTCTGTCGGGCTCTGTCGGGCTCTGTCGGGCTCTGTCGGGCTCTGTCGGGCTCTACTGGGTTCTGTCGGGCTTTGTCGGGCTCTGTCGGGCTCTGTCGGGCTCTACTGGGCCCTGTCGGGCTCTGTCGGGCTCTGTCGGGCTCTGTCGGGCTCTGTCGGGCTCTGTCGGGCCCTGTCGGGCCCTGTCGGGCCCTGTCGGGCCCTGTCGGGCTCTGTCGGGCTCTGTCGGGCTCTGTCGGGCCCTGTCGGGCCCTGTCGGGCCCTGTCGGGCCCTGTCGGGCCCTGTCGGGCCCTGTCGTTCCCTGTCGGGCTCTGTCGGGCTCTGTCGGTCCCTGTCGGGCTCTGTCGGTCCCTGTCGGGCTCTGTCGGGCCCTGTCGGGCTCTGTCGGGCCCTGTCGGGCCCTGTCGGGCTCTACTGGGCCCTGTCGGGCCCTGTCGGGCTCTGTCGGGCTCTGTCGGGCTCTACTGGGCCCTGTCGGGCTCTGTCGGACTCTGTCGGGCCCTGTCGGGCCCTGTCGGGCTCTGTCAGGCTCTGTCGGGCTCTGTCGGGCTCTAATGGGCCCTGTCGGGCCCTGTCGGGCCCTGTCGGGTTCTACTGGGCTCTACTGGGCTCTGTCGGGCTCTTTCGGGCTCTACTGGGCCCTGTCGGGCCCTGTCGGGCCCTGTCGGGCCCTGTCGGGCTCTGTCGGGCCCTGTCGGGCTCTGTCGGGCTCTGTCGGGCTCTGTCGGGCTCTGTCGGGCTCTGTCGGGCTCTGTCGGGCTCTGTCGGGCTCTACTGGGCTCTACTGGGCTCTGTCGGGCTCTGTCGGGCTCTACTGGGCCCTGTCGGGCTCTGTCGGGCTCTATCGGGCTCTGTCGGGCTCTTCTGGGCCCTGTCGGGCCCTGTCGGGCCCTGTCGGGCCCTGTCGGGCTCTGTCGGGCTCTACTGGGCTCTGTCGGGCTCTGTCGGGCTCTGTCGGGCTCTGTCGGGCTCTGTCGGGCTCTGTCGGGCTCTACTGGGCTCTGTCGGGCTCTGTCGGGCTCTGTCGGGCCCTGTCGGGCCCTGTCGGGCCCTGTCGGGCTCTGTCGGGCTCTGTCGGGCTCTGTCGGGCTCTACTGGGCCCTGTCGGGCTCTGTCGGGCTCTGTCGGGCCCTGTCGGGCTCTGTCGGGCTCTACTGGGCCCTGTCGGGCCCTGTCGGGCCCTGTCGGGCCCTGTCGGGCTCTGTCGGGCTCTGTCGGGCTCTGTCGGGCTCTGTCGGGCTCTACTGGGCCCTGTCGGGCGCTGTCGGGCTCTGTCGGGCTCTGTCGGGCCCTGTCGGGCCCTGTCGGGCTCTGTCGGGCTCTGTCGGGCTCTACTGGGCCCTGTCGGGTTCTGTCGGGCTCTGTCGGGCTCTGTCGGGCTCTGTCGGGCTCTACTGGGCCCTGTCGGGCCCTGTCGGGCCCTGTCGGGCTCTGTCGGGCTCTGTCGGGCTCTGTCGGGCTCTGTCGGGCCCTCTCGGCTCTGTCGCGCTCTACTGGGCTCTGTCGGGCTCTGTCGGGCTCTACTGCGCCCTGTCGGGGCCTGTCGGGCCCTGACGGGCTCTGTCGGGCTCTACTGGGCTCTGTCGGGCCCTGTCGGGCTCTGTCAGGCTCTACTGGGCCCTGTCGGGCCCTGTCGGGCCCTGTCGGGCTCTGTCGGGCTCTGTCGGGCTCTGTCGGGCTCTGTCGGGCTCTGTCGGGCTCTGTCGGGCTCTACTGGGCCCTGTCGGGCCCTGTCGGGCCCTGTCGGGCCCTGTCGGGCTCTGTCGGGCTCTACTGGGCTCTGTCGGGCTTTGTCGGGCTCTGTCGGGCTCTACTGGGCCCTGTCGGGCCCTGTCGGGCTCTGTCGGGCCCTGTCGGGCCCTGTCGGGCCCTGTCGGGCCCTGTCGGGCTCTGTCGGGCTCTGTCGGGCTCTGTCGGGCTCTGTCGGGCTCTGTCGGGCTCTGTCGGGCCCTGTCGGGCCCTGTCGGGCCCTGTCGGGCTCTGTCGGGCTCTGTCGGGCTCTGTCGGACTCTGTCGGGCTCTGTCGGGCTCTACTGGGCTCTACTGGGCTCTGTCGGGCTCTGACGGGCTCTACTGGGCCCTGTCGGGCCCTGTCGGGCCCTGACGGGCTCTGTCGGGCTCTACTGGGCCCTGTCGGGCCCTGTCGGGCTCTGTCGGGCTCTGTCGGGCTCTGTCGGGCTCTGTCGGGCTCTACTGGGTTCTGTCGGGCTCTGTCGGGCTTTGTCGGGCTCTGTCGGGCTCTACTGGGCCCTGTCGGGCTCTGTCGGGCTCTGTCGGGCTCTGTCGGGCTCTGTCGGGCTCTGTCGGGCTCTGTCGGGCCCTGTCGGGCCCTGTCGGGCCCTGTCGGGCCCTGTCGGGCCCTGTCGGGCTCTGTCGGGCTCTGTCGGGCTCTGTCGGGCTCTGTCGGGCTCTGTCGGGCCCTGTCGGGCCCTGTCGGGCCCTGTCGGGCCCTGTCGGGCTCTGTCGGGCTCTGTCGGGCTCTGTCGGGCTCTGTCGGTCCCTGTCGGGCTCTGTCGGTCCCTGTCGGGCTCTGTCGGGCCCTGTCGGGCCCTGTCGGGCTCTACTGGGCCCTGTCGGGCCCTGTCGGGCCCTGTCGGGCTCTGTCGGGCCCTGTCGGGCCCTGTCGGGCTCTGTCGGGCCCTGTCGGGCCCTGTCGGGCCCTGTCGGGCTCTGTCGGGCCCTGTCGGGCTCTGTCGGGCTCTGTCGGGCTCTGTCGGGCTCTACTGGGCTCTACTGGGCTCTGTCGGGCCCTGTCGGGCCCTGTCGGGCCCTGTCGGGCTCTGTCGGGCTCTACTGGGCCCTGTCGGGCCCTGTCGGGCTCTGTCGGGCTCTACTGGGCTCTGTCGGGCTCTGTCGGGCCCTGTCGGGCCCTGTCGGGCCCTGTCGGGCCCTGTCGGGCTCTGTCGGGCTCTGTCGGGCTCTGTCGGGCTCTGTCGGGCTCTGTCGGGCTCTGTCGGGCCCTGTCGGGCTCTGTCGGGCTCTGTCGGGCTCTGTCGGGCCCTGTCGGGCTCTGTCGGGCTCTACTGGGCCCTGTCGGGCCCTGTCGGGCCCTGTCGGGCTCTGTCGGGCTCTGTCGGGCTCTGTCGGGCTCTGTCGGGCCCTGTCGGGCTCTGTCGGGCTCTACTGGGCCCTGTCGGGCCCTGTCGGGCCCTGTCGGGCCCTGTCGGGCCCTGTCGGGCCCTGTCGGGCCCTGTCGGGCTCTGTCGGGCCCTGTCGGGCTCTGTCGGGCCCTGTCGGGCTCTGTCGGGCTCTGTCGGGCCCTGTCGGGCCCTGTCGGGCTCTACTGGGCCCTGTCGGGCCCTGTCGGGCCCTGTCGGGCTCTGTCGGGCTCTGTCGGGCTCTGTCGGGCTCTGTCGGGCTCTGTCGGGCCCTGTCGGGCTCTGTCGGGCTCTACTGGGCCCTGTCGGGTTCTGTCGGGCTCTGTCGGGCTCTGTCGGGCTCTACTGGGCCCTGTCGGGCTCTGGCGGGCTCTGGCGGGCTCTGGCGGGCTCTGTCGGGCTCTACTGGGCCCTGTCGGGCCCTGTCGGGCCCTGTCGGGCTCTGTCGGGCTCTGTCGGGCTCTGTCGGGCTCTGTCGGGCTCTGGCGGGCTCTGGCGGGCTCTGTCGGGCTCTGTCGGGCTCTGGCGGGCTCTGGCGGGCTCTGTCGGGCTCTGTCGGGCTCTGTCGGGCTCTCTCGGGCTCTGTCGGGCTCTACTGGGCTCTGTCGGGCTCTACTGGGCTCTGTCGGGCTCTGTCGGGCTCTGTCGGGATCTACTGGGCCCTGTCGGGCCCTGTCGGGCTCTGTCGGGCTCTGTCGGGCTCTGTCGGGCCCTGTCGGGCCCTGTCGGGCCCTGTCGGGCCCTGTCGGGCCCTGTCGGGCCCTGTCGGGCCCTGTCGGGCTCTGTCGGGCTCTGTCGGGCTCTACTGGGACCTATCGGGCCCTGTCGGGCCCTGTCGGGCCCTGTCGGGCTCTGTCGGGCTCTGTCGGGCTCTACTGGGCCCTGTCGGGCCCTGTCGAGCCCTGTCGGGCCCTGTCGGGCCCTGTCGGGCCCTGTCGGGCTCTGTCGGGCTCTGTCGGGCTCTGTCGGGCTCTGTCGGGCTCTGTCGGGCTCTGTCGGGCTCTGTCGGGCTCTGTCGGGCTCTACTGGGCCCTGTCGGGCCCTGTCGGGCCCTGTCGGGCTCTATCGGGCTCTACTGGGCCCTGTCGGGCTCTGTCGGGCTCTGTCGGGCTCTATCGGGCTCTACTGGGCCCTGTCGGGCTCTGTCGGGCTCTGTCGGGCTCTACTGGGCTCTGTCGGGCTCTGTCGGGCTCTGTCGGGCTCTGTCGGGCTCTGTCGGGCTCTACTGGGCCCTGTCGGGCCCTGTCGGGCCCTGTCGGGCTCTGTCGGGCTCTACTGGGCCCTGTCGGGCCCTGTCGGGCCCTGTCGGGCCCTGTCGGGCTCTGTCGGGCTCTGTCGGGCTCTGTCGGGCTCTGTCGGGCTCTGTCGGGCTCTGTCGGGCTCTGTCGGGTTCTACTGGGCCCTGTCGGGCTCTGTCGGGCTCTGTCGGGCTCTGTCGGGCTCTGTCGGGCTCTGTCGGGCTCTGTCGGGCCCTGTCGGGCTCTGTCGGGCTCTACTGGGCCCTGTCGGGCCCTGTCGGGCCCTGTCGGGCTCTGTCGGGCTCTGTCGGGCTCTACTGGGCTCTACTAGGCTCTGTCGGGCTCTACTGGGCCCTGTCGGGCCCTGTCGGGCCCTGTCGGGCCCTGTCGTGCCCTGTCGGGCTCTGTCGGGCTCTGTCGGGCTCTGTCGGGCCCTGTCGGGCCCTGTCGGGCCCTGTCGGGCCCTGTCGGGCCCTGTCGGGCTCTGTCGGGCTCTGTCGGGCTCTGTCGGGCTCTGTCGGGCTCTACTGGGCCCTGTCGGGCTCTGTCGGGCTCTGTGGGGCCCTGTCGGGCTCTGTCGGGCTCTGTCGGGCTCTGTCGGGCTCTGTCGGGCTCTGTCGGGCTCTGTCGGGCTCTATCGGGCTCTACTGGGCCCTGTCGGGCCCTGTCGGGCCCTGTCGGGCTCTGTCGGGCTCTGTCGGGCTCTACTGGGACCTGTCGGGCCCTGTCGGGCCCTACTGGGCTCTACTGGGCTCTGTCGGGCTCTTTCGGGCTCTACTGGGCCCTGTCGGGCCCTGTCGGGCCCTGTCGGGCTCTACTGGGCCCTGTCGGGCCCTGTCGGGCCCTGTCGGGCTCTGTCGGGCTCTACTGGGCTCTGTCGGGCCCTGTCGGGCCCTGTCGGGCCCTGTCGGGCTCTGTAGGGCCCTGTCGGGCCCTGTCGGGCCCTGTCGGGCTCTGTCGGGCCCTGTCGGGCTCTGTCGGGCTCTGTCGGGCTCTGTCGGGCTCTACTGGGCTCTGTCGGGCCCTGTCGGGCCCTGTCGGGCCCTGTCGGGCCCTGTCGGGCTCTGTCGGGCTCTGTCGGGCCCTGTCGGGCCCTGTCGGGCTCTGTCGGGCTCTACTGGGCTCTGTCGGGCCCTGTCGGGCCCTGTCGGGCCCTGTCGGGCTCTGTCGGGCTCTGTCGGGCTCTGTCGGGCTCTGTCGGGCTCTGTCGGGCTCTACTGGGCCCTGTCGGGCTCTGTCGGGCTCTGTCGGGCTCTGTCGGGCTCTGTCGGGCCCTGTCGGGCTCTGTCGGCTCTACTGGGCCCTGTCGGGCCCTGTCGGGCCCTGTCGGGCTCTGTCGGGCTCTGTCGGGCTCTGTCGGGCCCTGTCGGGCTCTGTCGGGCTCTACTGGGCCCTGTCGGGTTCTGTCGGGCCCTGTCGGGCTCTACTGGGCCCTGTCGGGCCCTGTCGGGCCCTGTCGGGCCCTGTCGGGCTCTGTCGGGCTCTGTCGGGCTCTGTCGGGCCCTGTCGGGCCCTGTCGGGCTCTGTCGGGCCCTGTCGGGCTCTGTCGGGCTCTGTCGGGCCCTGTCGGGCCCTGTCGGGCTCTACTGGGCCCTGTCGGGCTCTGTCGGGCTCTGTCGGGCTCTGTCGGGCTCTACTGGGCCCTGTCGGGCCCTGTCGGGCCCTGTCGGGCTCTGTCGGGCTCTGTCGGGCTCTGTCGGGCTCTGTCGGGCCCTGTCGGGCTCTGTCGGGCTCTACTGGGCCCTGTCGGGTTCTGTCGGGTTCTGTCGGGCCCTGTCGGGCTCTGTCGGGCTCTACTGGGCCCTGTCGGGCCCTGTCGGGCCCTGTCGGGCCCTGTCGGGCTCTGTCGGGCTCTGTCGGGCTCTGTCGGGCTCTACTGGGCTCTGTCGGGCTCTACTGGGCTCTGTCGGGCTCTGTCGGGCTCTGTCGGGATCTACTGGGCCCTGTCGGGCCCTGTCGGGCTCTGTCGGGCTCTGTCGGGCTCTGTCGGGCTCTACTGGGCCCTGTCGGGCTCTGTCGGGCCCTGTCGGGCCCTGTCGGGCCCTGTCGGGCTCTGTCGGGCTCTGTCGGGCTCTACTGGGACCTATCGGGCCCTGTAGACCCTGTCGGGCCCTGTCGGGCCCTGTCGGGCTCTGTCGGGCTCTGTCGGGCTCTACTGGGCCCTGTCGGGCCCTGTCGAGCCCTGTCGGGCCCTGTCGGGCCCTGTCGGGCCCTGTCGGGCTCTGTCGGGCTCTGTCGGGCTCTGTCGGGCTCTGTCGGGCTCTGTCGGGCTCTACTGGGCCCTGTCGGGCCCTGTCGGGCCCTGTCGGGCCCTGTCGGGCTCTATCGGGCTCTACTGGGCCCTGTCGGGCTCTGTCGGGCTCTGTCGGGCTCTATCGGGCTCTACTGGGCCCTGTCGGGCTCTGTCGGGCTCTGTCGGGCTCTGTCGGGCTCTGTCGGGCTCTGTCGGGCTCTACTGGGCCCTGTCGGGCCCTGTCGGGCCCTGTCGGGCTCTGTCGGGCTCTACTGGGCCCTGTCGGGCCCTTGCGGGCCCTGTCGGGCCCTGTCGGGCCCTGTCGGGCTCTGTCGGGCCCTGTCGGGCCCTGTCGGGCCCTGTCGGGCTCTGTCGGGCTCTGTCGGGTTCTACTGGGCCCTGTCGGGCTCTGTCGGGCTCTGTCGGGCTCTGTCGGGCTCTGTCGGGCCCTGTCGGGCTCTGTCGGGCTCTACTGGGCCCTGTCGGGCCCTGTCGGGCCCTGTCGGGCCCTGTCGGGCTCTGTCGGGCTCTGTCGGGCTCTACTGGGCTCTACTAGGCTCTGTCGGGCTCTACTGGGCCCTGTCGGGCTCTGTCGGGCCCTGTCGGGCTCTGTCGTGCCCTGTCGGGCCCTGTCGGGCTCTGTCGGGCCCTGTCGGGCCCTATCGGGCCCTGTCGGGCCCTGTCGGGCCCTGTCGGGCTCTGTCGGGCTCTGTCGGGCTCTGTCGGGCTCTATCGGGCTCTACTGGGCCCTGTCGGGCCCTGTCGGGCCCTGTCGGGCTCTGTCGGGCTCTGTCGGGCTCTGTCGGGCTCTACTGGGCCCTGTCGGGCTCTGTCGGGCCCTGTCGGGCTCTGTCGGGCCCTGTCGGGCCCTGTCGGGCCCTGTCGGGCTCTGTCGGGCTCTGTCGGGCTCTATCGGGCTCTACTGGGCCCTGTCGGGCCCTGTCGGGCCCTGTCGGGCCCTGTCGGGCTCTGTCGGGCTCTGTCGGGCTCTACTGGGCCCTGTCGGGCTCTGTCGGGCTCTGTCGGGCTCTGTCGGGCTCTACTGGGCCCTGTCGGGCTCTGTCGGGCTCTGTCGGGCCCTGTCGGGCCCTGTCGGGCTCTGTCGGGCTCTGTCGGGCTCTAATGGGCCCTGTCGGGCCCTGTCGGGCTCTACTGGGCTCTACTGGGCTCTGTCGGGCTCTTTCGGGCTCTACTGGGCCCTGTCGGGCCCTGTCGGGCTCTGTCGGGCTCTGTCGGGCTCTTTCGGGCTCTACTGGGCCCTGTCGGGCCCTGTCGGGCCCTGTCGGGCTCTGTCGGGCCCTGTCGGGCTCTACTGGGCCCTGTCGGGCCCTGTCGGGCTCTGTCGGGCTCTGTCGGGCTCTGTCGGGCTTTGTCGGGCTCTACTGGGCCCTGTCGGGCCCTGTCGGGCCCTGTCGGGCTCTGTCGGGCCCTGTCGGGCTCTGTCGGGCTCTGTCGGGCTCTGTCGGGCTCTACTGGGCCCTGTCGGGCCCTGTCGGGCTCTGTCGGGCTCTACTGGGACCTGTCGGGCCCTGTCGGGCCCTGTCGGGCTCTGTCGGGCTCTGTCGGGCTCTGTCGGGCTCTACTGGGCTCTACTGGGCCCTGTCGGGCCCTGTCGGGCCCTGTCGGGCTCTGTCGGGCTCTGTCGGGCTCTGTCGGGCCCTGTCGGGCTCTATCGGGCTCTACTGGGCTCTGTCGGGCTCTGTCGGGCTCTGTCGGGCTCTGTCGGGCTCTGTCGGGCTCTCTCGGGCTTTGTCGGGCTCTGTCGGGCTCTACTGGGCCCTGTCGGGCCCTGATGGGCTCTGTCGGGCTCTGCTGGGCTCTGTCGGGCTCTGTCGGGCTCTGTCGGGCCCTGTCGGGTCCTGTCGGGCCCTGTCGGGCTCTGTCGGGCCCTGTCGGGCCCTGTCGGGCTCTGTCGGGCCCTGTCGGGCCCTGTCGGGCTCTGTCGGGCCCTGTCGGGCTCTGTCGGGCTCTGTCGGGCCCTGTCGGGCCCTGTCGGGCCCTGTCGGGCTCTGTCGGGCTCTGTCGGGCTCTGTCGGGCTCTGTCGGGCTCTGTCGGGCTCTGTCGGGCTCTGTCGGGCTCTACTGGGCTCTACTGGGCTCTGTCGGGCTCTACTGGGCCCTGTCGGGCCCTGACGGGCTCTGTCGGGCTCTACTGGGCCCTGTCGGGCTCTGTCGGGCTCTACTGGGCCCTGTCGGGCTCTGTCGGGCTCTGTCGGGCTCTGTCGGGCCCTGTCGGGGTCTGTCGTTCTGTGTCGGGCTCTGTCGGGCTCTACTGGGCTCTGTCGGGCTCTACTGGGCCCTGTCGGGCTCTGTCGGGCTCTGTCGGGCTCTGTCGGGCTCTGTCGGGCTCTGTCGGGCCCTGTGGGGCCCTGTCGGGCCCTGTCGGGCTCTGTCGGGCTCTGTCGGGCTCTGTCGGGCTCTGTCGGGCTCTACTGGGCCCTGTCGGGCTCTGTCGGGCTCTGTCGGGCTCTGTGGGGCCCTGTCGGGCTCTGTTGGGCTCTGTCGGGCTCTATCGGGCTCTACTGGGCCCTGTCGGGACCTGTCGGGCTCTGTCGGGCCCTGTCGGGCCCTGTCGGGCCCTGTCGGGCTCTGTCGGGCTCTGTCGGGCTCTGTCGGGCTCTACTGGGCTCTGTCGGGCTCTGTCGGGCTCTGTCGGGCTCTGTGGGGCCCTGTCGGGCTCTGTCGGGCTCTGTCGGGCTCTATCGGGCTCTACTGGGCCCTGTCGGGCCCTGTCGGGCCCTGTCGGGCTCTGTCGGGCTCTGTCGGGCTCTGTCGGGCTCTACTGGGCCCTGTCGGGCTCTGTCGGGCTCTGTCGGGCCCTGTCGGGCCCTGTCGGGCCCTGTCGGGCTCTGTCAGGCTCTGTCGGGCTCTGTCGGGCTCTAATGGGCCCTGTCGGGCCCTGTCGGGCCCTGTCGGGCTCTGTCGGGCTCTGTCGGGCTCTACTGGGCCCTGTCGGGCTCTGTCGGGCTCTGTCGGGCCCTGTCGGGCTCTGTCGGGCTCTACTGGGCTCTGTCGGGCTCTGTCGGGCTCTGTCGGGCCCTGTCGGGCCCTGTCGGGCTCTGTCGGGCTCTGTCGGGCCCTGTCGGGCCCTGTCGGGCCCTGTCGGGCCCTGTCGGGCCCTGTCGGGCTCTGTCGGGCCCTGTCGGGCTCTGTTGGGCCCTGTTGGGCCCTGTCGGGCTCTGTCGGGCTCTACTGGGCTCTGTCGGGCCCTGTCGGGCTCTGTCGGGCTCTACTGGGCCCTGTCGGGTTCTTTCGGGCTCTGTCGGGCCCTGTCGGGCCCTGTCCGGCTCTGTCGGGCTCTGTCGGGCTCTGTCGGGCTCTACTGGGCCCTGTCGGGCCCTGTCGGGCCCTGTCGGGCTCTGTCGGGCTCTGTCGGGCTCTGTCGGGCTCTACTGGGCCCTGTCGGGCCCTGTCGGGCTCTGTCGGGCTCTGTCGGGCCCTGTCGGGCCCTGTCGGGCCCTGTCGGGCCCTGTCGGGCTCTGTCGGGCTCTCTCGGGCTCTCTCGGGCTCTACTGGGCCCTGTCGGGCCCTGTCGGGCCCTGTCGGGCTCTGTCGGGCTCTGTCGGGCTCTGTCGGGCTCTACTGGGCCCTGTCGGGCCCTGTCGGGCCCTGTCGGGCTCTGTCGGGCTCTGTCGGGCCCTGTCGGGCCCTGTCGGGCCCTGTCGGGCTCTGTCGGGCTCTGTCGGGCTCTGTCGGGCCCTGTCGGGCTCTGTCGGGCTCTGTCGGGCCCTGTCGGGCCCTGTCGGGCTCTGTCGGGCTCTGTCGTGACCTGTCGGGCCCTGTCGGGCCCTGTCGGGCTCTGTCGGGCCCTGTCGGGCCCTGTCGGGCTCTGTCGGGCTCTACTGGGCCCTGTCGGGCCCTGTCGGGCTCTGTCGGGCTCTGTCGGGCTCTATCGGGCTCTACTGGGCCCTGTCGGGCCCTGTCGGGCTCTGTCGGGCTCTGTCGGGCTCTACTGGGCCCTGTCGGGCTCTGTCAGGCTCTGTCGGGCTCTGTCGGGCTCTAATGGGCCCTGTAGGGCCCTGTCGGGCCCTGTCGGGTTCTACTGGGCTCTACTGGGCTCTGTCGGGCTCTACTGGGCCCTGTCGGGCCCTGTCGGGCCCTGTCGGGCTCTGTCGGGCTCTGTCGGGCTCTGTCGGGCTCTGTCGGGCTCTGTCGGGCTCTGTCGGGCTCTACTGGGCTCTACTGGGCTCTGTCGGGCTCTGTCGGGCTCTACTGGGCCCTGTCGGGCCCTGTCGGGCTCTATCGGGCTCTGTCGGGCTCTACTGGGCCCTGTCGGGCTCTGTCGGGCTCTGTCGGGCCCTGTCGGGCTCTGTCGGGCTCTGTCGGGCCCTGTCGGGCCCTGTCGGGCCCTGTCGGGCTCTACTGGGCTCTGTCGGGCTCTACTGGGCTCTGTCGGGCTCTGTCGGGCTCTGTCGGGCTCTGTCGGGCTCTGTCGGGCTCTACTGGGCCCTGTCGGGCTCTGTCGGGCTCTGTCGGGCCCTGTCGGGCTCTGTCGGGCTCTGTCGGGCCCTGTCGGGCCCTGTCGGGCTCTGTCGGGCTCTGTCGGGCTCTACTGGGCCCTGTCGGGCCCTGTTGGGCTCTGTCGGGCTCTACTGGGCCCTGTCGGGCCCTGACGGACCCTGTCGGGCTCTACTGGGCCCTGTCGGGCGCTGTCGGGCTCTGTCGGGCTCTGTCGGGCTCTGTCGGGCCCTGTCGGGCCCTGTCGGGCTCTGTCGGGCTCTGTCGGGCTCTACTGGGCCCTGTCGGGCTCTGTCGGGCTCTGTCGGGCTCTACTGGGCCCTGTCGGGCCCTGTCGGGCCCTGTCGGGCTCTGTCGGGCTCTGTCGGGCTCTGTCGGGCCCTCTCGGCTCTGTCGCGCTCTACTGGGCTCTGTCGGGCTCTGTCGGGCTCTGTCGGGCTCTGTCGGGCTCTACTGGGCTCTGTCGGGCTCTGTCGGGCTCTGTCGGGCTCTGTGGGGCCCTGTCGGGCTCTGTCGGGCTCTGTCGGGCTCTATCGGGCTCTACTGGGCCCTGTCGGGCCCTGTCGGGCTCTGTCGGGCTCTGTCGGGCTCTACTGGGCCCTGTCGGGCTCTGTCGGGCTCTGTCGGGCTCTGTCGGGCTCTGTCGGGCCCTGTCGGGCCCTGTCGGGCCCTGTCGGGCTCTGTCGGGCTCTGTCGGGCCCTGTCGGGCCCTGTCGGGCCCTGTCGGGCCCTGTCGGGCCCTGTCGGGCTCTGTCGGGCCCTGTCGGGCTCTGTTGGGCCCTGTTGGGCCCTGTCGGGCTCTGTCGGGCTCTACTGGGCTCTGTCGGGCCCTGTCGGGCTCTGTCGGGCTCTACTGGGCCCTGTCGGGTTCTTTCGGGCTCTGTCGGGCCCTGTCGGGCCCTGTCCGGCTCTGTCGGGCTCTGTCGGGCTCTGTCGGGCTCTACTGGGCCCTGTCGGGCCCTGTCGGGCCCTGTCGGGCTCTGTCGGGCTCTGTCGGGCTCTGTCGGGCTCTACTGGGCCCTGTCGGGCCCTGTCGGGCCCTGTCGGGCTCTGTCGGGCTCTCTCGGGCTCTCTCGGGCTCTACTGGGCCCTGTCGGGCCCTGTCGGGCCCTGTCGGGCTCTGTCGGGCTCTGTCGGGCTCTGTCGGGCTCTACTGGGCCCTGTCGGGCCCTGTCGGGCCCTGTCGGGCTCTGTCGGGCTCTGTCGGGCCCTGTCGGGCCCTGTCGGGCCCTGTCGGGCTCTGTCGGGCTCTGTCGGGCTCTGTCGGGCCCTGTCGGGCTCTGTCGGGCTCTGTCGGGCCCTGTCGGGCCCTGTCGGGCTCTGTCGGGCTCTGTCGTGACCTGTCGGGCCCTGTCGGGCCCTGTCGGGCTCTGTCGGGCCCTGTCGGGCCCTGTCGGGCTCTGTCGGGCTCTACTGGGCCCTGTCGGGCCCTGTCGGGCTCTGTCGGGCTCTGTCGGGCTCTATCGGGCTCTACTGGGCCCTGTCGGGCCCTGTCGGGCTCTGTCGGGCTCTGTCGGGCTCTACTGGGCCCTGTCGGGCTCTGTCAGGCTCTGTCGGGCTCTGTCGGGCTCTAATGGGCCCTGTAGGGCCCTGTCGGGCCCTGTCGGGTTCTACTGGGCTCTACTGGGCTCTGTCGGGCTCTACTGGGCCCTGTCGGGCCCTGTCGGGCCCTGTCGGGCTCTGTCGGGCTCTGTCGGGCTCTGTCGGGCTCTGTCGGGCTCTGTCGGGCTCTGTCGGGCTCTACTGGGCTCTACTGGGCTCTGTCGGGCTCTGTCGGGCTCTACTGGGCCCTGTCGGGCCCTGTCGGGCTCTATCGGGCTCTGTCGGGCTCTACTGGGCCCTGTCGGGCTCTGTCGGGCTCTGTCGGGCCCTGTCGGGCTCTGTCGGGCTCTGTCGGGCCCTGTCGGGCCCTGTCGGGCCCTGTCGGGCTCTACTGGGCTCTGTCGGGCTCTACTGGGCTCTGTCGGGCTCTGTCGGGCTCTGTCGGGCTCTGTCGGGCTCTGTCGGGCTCTGTCGGGCTCTACTGGGCCCTGTCGGGCTCTGTCGGGCTCTGTCGGGCCCTGTCGGGCTCTGTCGGGCTCTGTCGGGCCCTGTCGGGCCCTGTCGGGCTCTGTCGGGCTCTGTCGGGCTCTACTGGGCCCTGTCGGGCCCTGTTGGGCTCTGTCGGGCTCTACTGGGCCCTGTCGGGCCCTGACGGACCCTGTCGGGCTCTACTGGGCCCTGTCGGGCGCTGTCGGGCTCTGTCGGGCTCTGTCGGGCTCTGTCGGGCCCTGTCGGGCCCTGTCGGGCTCTGTCGGGCTCTGTCGGGCTCTACTGGGCCCTGTCGGGCTCTGTCGGGCTCTGTCGGGCTCTGTCGGGCTCTACTGGGCCCTGTCGGGCCCTGTCGGGCCCTGTCGGGCTTTGTCGGGCTCTGTCGGGCTCTGTCGGGCCCTCTCGGCTCTGTCGCGCTCTACTGGGCTCTGTCGGGCTCTGTCGGGCTCTGTCGGGCTCTGTCGGGCTCTACTGGGCTCTGTCGGGCTCTGTCGGGCTCTGTCGGGCTCTGTGGGGCCCTGTCGGGCTCTGTCGGGCTCTGTCGGGCTCTATCGGGCTCTACTGGGCCCTGTCGGGCCCTGTCGGGCCCTGTCGGGCTCTGTCGGGCTCTGTCGGGCTCTGTCGGGCTCTACTGGGCCCTGTCGGGCTCTGTCGGGCTCTGTCGGGCCCTGTCGGGCCCTGTCGGGCCCTGTCGGGCTCTGTCAGGCTCTGTCGGGCTCTGTCGGGCTCTAATGGGCCCTGTCGGGCCCTGTCGGGCCCTGTCGGGCTCTGTCGGGCCCTGTCGGGCCCTGTCGGGCCCTGTCGGGCTCTGTCGGGCTCTGTCGGGCTCTGTCGGGCTCTGTCGGGCTCTACTGGGCTCTACTGGGCTCTGTCGGGCTCTGTCGGGCTCTGTCGGGCTCTGTCGGGCTCTACTGGGCCCTGTCGGGCCCTGTCGGGCCCTGTCGGGCTCTATCGGGCTCTGTCGGGCTCTACTGGGCCCTGTCGGGCTCTGTCGGGCTCTGTCGGGCCCTGTCGGGCTCTGTCGGGCTCTACTGGGCTCTGTCGGGCTCTGTCGGGCTCTGTCGGGCCGTGTCGGGCTCTGTCGGGCCCTGTCGGGCCCTGTCGGGCCCTGTCGGGCCCTGTCGGGCTCTGTCGGGCCCTGTCGGGCTCTGTTGGGCCCTGTTGGGCCCTGTCGGGCTCTGTCGGGCTCTACTGGGCTCTGTCGGGCCCTGTCGGGCTCTGTCGGGCTCTACTGGGCCCTGTCGGGTTCTTTCGGGCTCTGTCGGGCCCTGTCGGGCCCTGTCCGGCTCTGTCGGGCTCTGTCGGGCTCTGTCGGGCTCTACTGGGCCCTGTCGGGCCCTGTCGGGCCCTGTCGGGCTCTGTCGGGCTCTGTCGGGCTCTGTCGGGCTCTACTGGGCCCTGTCGGGCCCTGTCGGGCTCTGTCGGGCTCTGTCGGGCCCTGTCGGGCCCTGTCGGGCCCTGTCGGGCCCTGTCGGGCTCTGTCGGGCTCTCTCGGGCTCTCTCGGGCTCTACTGGGCCCTGTCGGGCCCTGTCGGGCTCTGTCGGGCTCTGTCGGGCTCTGTCGGGCTCTACTGGGCCCTGTCGGGCCCTGTCGGGCCCTGTCGGGCTCTGTCGGGCTCTGTCGGGCCCTGTCGGGCCCTGTCGGGCCCTGTCGGGCTCTGTCGGGCTCTGTCGGGCTCTGTCGGGCCCTGTCGGGCTCTGTCGGGCTCTGTCGGGCCCTGTCGGGCCCTGTCGGGCTCTGTCGGGCTCTGTCGTGACCTGTCGGGCCCTGTCGGGCCCTGTCGGGCTCTGTCGGGCCCTGTCGGGCCCTGTCGGGCTCTGTCGGGCTCTACTGGGCCCTGTCGGGCCCTGTCGGGCTCTGTCGGGCTCTGTCGGGCTCTATCGGGCTCTACTGGGCCCTGTCGGGCCCTGTCGGGCTCTGTCGGGCTCTGTCGGGCTCTACTGGGCCCTGTCGGGCTCTGTCAGGCTCTGTCGGGCTCTGTCGGGCTCTAATGGGCCCTGTAGGGCCCTGTCGGGCCCTGTCGGGTTCTACTGGGCTCTACTGGGCTCTGTCGGGCTCTACTGGGCCCTGTCGGGCCCTGTCGGGCCCTGTCGGGCTCTGTCGGGCTCTGTCGGGCTCTGTCGGGCTCTGTCGGGCTCTGTCGGGCTCTACTGGGCTCTACTGGGCTCTGTCGGGCTCTGTCGGGCTCTACTGGGCCCTGTCGGGCCCTGTCGGGCTCTATCGGGCTCTGTCGGGCTCTACTGGGCCCTGTCGGGCTCTGTCGGGCTCTGTCGGGCCCTGTCGGGCTCTGTCGGGCTCTGTCGGGCCCTGTCGGGCCCTGTCGGGCCCTGTCGGGCTCTACTGGGCTCTGTCGGGCTCTACTGGGCTCTGTCGGGCTCTGTCGGGCTCTGTCGGGCTCTGTCGGGCTCTGTCGGGCTCTGTCGGGCTCTACTGGGCCCTGTCGGGCTCTGTCGGGCTCTGTCGGGCCCTGTCGGGCTCTGTCGGGCTCTGTCGGGCCCTGTCGGGCCCTGTCGGGCTCTGTCGGGCTCTGTCGGGCTCTACTGGGCCCTGTCGGGCCCTGTTGGGCTCTGTCGGGCTCTACTGGGCCCTGTCGGGCCCTGACGGACCCTGTCGGGCTCTACTGGGCCCTGTCGGGCGCTGTCGGGCTCTGTCGGGCTCTGTCGGGCTCTGTCGGGCCCTGTCGGGCCCTGTCGGGCTCTGTCGGGCTCTGTCGGGCTCTACTGGGCCCTGTCGGGCTCTGTCGGGCTCTGTCGGGCTCTGTCGGGCTCTACTGGGCCCTGTCGGGCCCTGTCGGGCCCTGTCGGGCTTTGTCGGGCTCTGTCGGGCTCTGTCGGGCCCTCTCGGCTCTGTCGCGCTCTACTGGGCTCTGTCGGGCTCTGTCGGGCTCTACTGGGCCCTGTCGGGGCCTGTCGGGCCCTGACGGGCTCTGTCGGGCTCTACTGGGCTCTGTCGGGCTCTACTGGGCTCTGTCGGGCCCTGTCGGGCCCTGTCGGGCTCTGTCGGGCTCTGTCGGGCTCTACTGGGCCCTGTCGGGCCCTGTCGGGCCCTGTCGGGCTCTGTCGGGCTCTGTCGGGCTCTGTCGGGCTCTGTCGGGCTCTACTGGGCCCTGTCGGGCCCTGTCGGGCTCTGTCGGGCTCTACTGGTACCTGTCGGGCTCTGTCGGGCCCTGTCGGGCCCTGTCGGGCTCTGTCGGGCTCTGTCGGGCTCTGTCGGGCTCTGTCGGGCTCTGTCGGGCTCTGTCGGGCTCTACTGGGCTCTACTGGGCCCTGTCGGGCCCTGTCGGGCTCTGTCGGGCTCTGTCGGGCTCTGTCGGGCCCTGTCGGGCTCTATCGGGCTCTACTGGGCTCTGTCGGGCTCTCTCGGGCTTTGTCGGGCTCTGTCGGGCTCTACTGGGCCCTGTCGGGCCCTGATGGGCTCTGTCGGGCTCTGTCGGGCTCTGTCGGGCTCTGTCGGGCTCTGTCGGGCTCTGTCGGGCTCTGTCGGGCTCTGTCGGGCTCTGTCGGGCTCTACTGGGCTCTGTCGGGCCCTGTCGGGCCCTGTCGGGCCCTGTCGGGCTCTGTCGGGCCCTGTCGGGCTCTACTGGGCCCTGTCGGGCTCTGTCGGGCTCTGTCGGGCTCTGTCGGGCTCTGTCGGGCTCTGTCGGGCTCTGTCGGGCTCTGTCGGGCTCTGTCGGGCTCTACTGGTACCTGTCGGGCTCTGTCGGGCTCTGTCGGGCCCTGTCGGGCCCTGTCGGGCTCTGTCGGGCTCTGTCGGGCTCTGTCGGGCTCTGTCGGGCTCTGTCGGGCCCTGTCGGGCTCTGTCGGGCTCTGTCGGGCTCTATCGGGCTCTACTGGGCCCTGTCGGGCCCTGTCGGGCCCTGTCGGGCTCTGTCGGGCTCTGTCGGGCTCTACTGGGCCCTGTCGGGCTCTGTCGGGCTCTGTCGGGCCCTGTCGGGCCCTGTCGGGCCCTGTCGGGCTCTGTCGGGCTCTGTCGGGCTCTGTCGGGCTCTAATGGGCCCTGTCGGGCCCTGTCGGGCCCTGTCGGGCTCTACTGGGCTCTACTGGGCTCTGTCGGGCTCTTTCGGGCTCTGTCGGGCTCTGTAGGGCTCTGTCGGGCCCTGTCGGGCTCTGTCGGGCCCTGTCGGGCCCTGTCGGGCCCTGTCGGGCCCTGTCGGGCTCTGTCGGGCTCTGTCGGGCTCTGTCGGGCTCTGTCGGGCTCTACTGGGCTCTACTGGGCTCTGTCGGGCTCTGTCGGGCTCTGTCGGGCTCTGTCGCGCTCTACTGGGCCCTGTCGGGCCCTGTCGGGCTCTGTCGGGCTCTGTCGGGCTCTACTGGGCCCTGTCGGGCTCTGTCGGGCTCTGTCGGGCTCTGTCGGGCTCTGTCGGGCCCTGTCGGGCTCTGTCGGGCTCTACTGGGCCCTGTCGGGCCCTGTCGGGCTCTGTCGGGCCCTGTCGGGCCCTGTCGGGCCCTGTCGGGCCCTGTCGGGCTCTGTCGGGCTCTGTCGGGCTCTGTCGGGCTCTGTCGGGCACTGTCGGGCTCTGTCGGGCTCTGTCGGGCTCTGTCGGGCTCTGTCGGGCTCTGTCGGCCTCTGTCGGGCCCTGTTGGGCTCTGTCGGGCTCTACTGGGCTCTGTCGGGCTCTGTCGGGCTCTGTCGGGCCCTGACGGGCTCTGTCGGGCTCTACTGGGCCCTGTCGGGCCCTGTCGGGCCCTGTCGGGCTCTGTCGGGCTCTGTCGGGCTCTACTGGTCCCTGTCGGGCCCTGTCGGGCCCTGTCGGCCCTGTCGGGCCCTGTCGGGCTCTGTCGGGCTCTGTCGGGCTCTACTGGGCCCTGTCGGGCTCTGTCGGGCTCTGTCGGGCTCTGTCGGGCTCTGTCGGGCTCTACTGGGCCCTGTCGGGCCCTGTCGGGCCCTGTCGGGCTCTGTCGGGCTCTACTGGGCCCTGTCGGGCCCTGTCGGGCTCTGTCGGGCCCTGTCGGGCTCTGTCGGGCTCTGTCGGGCTCTGTCGGGCTCTGTCGGGCTCTGTCGGGCTCTGTCGGGCTCTACTGGGCTCTGTCGGGCTCTGTCGGGCTTTGTCGGGCTCTGTCGGGCTCTGTCGGGCTCTGTCGAGCTCTGTCGGGCTCTACTGGGCTCTGTCGGGCTCTGTCGGGCCCTGTCGGGCTCTGTCGGGCTCTGTCGGGCCCTGTCGGGCCCTGTCGGGCTCTATCGGGCTCTACTGGGCTCTGTCGGGCTCTCTCGGGCTTTGTCGGGCTCTGTCGGGCCCTGTCGGGCCCTGTCGGGCTCTGTCGGGCCCTGTCGGGCCCTGTCGGGCTCTGTCGGGCCCTGTCGGGCCCTGTCGGGCTCTGTCGGGCTCTGTCGGGCTCTGTCGGGCTCTGTCGGGCTCTGTCGGGCTCTGTCGGGCTCTGTCGGGCTCTACTGGGCTCTACTGGGCTCTGTCGGGCTCTGTCGGGCTCTACTGGGCCCTGTCGGGCCCTGACGGGCTCTGTCGGGCTCTGTCGGGCTCTGTCGGGCTCTACTGGGCTCTACTGGGCTCTGTCGGGCTCTGTCGGGCTCTACTGGGCCCTGTCGGGCCCTGACGGGCTCTGTCGGGCTCTACTGGGCTCTGTCGGGCCCTGTCGGGCTCTGTCGGGCTCTGTCGGGCTCTACTGGGCTCTGTCGGGCTCTGTCGGGCTCTACTGGGCCCTGTCGGGCTCTGTCGGGCTCTGTCGGGCTCTGTCGGGCTCTGTCGGGCCCTGTCGGGGTCTGTCGTTCTCTGTCGGGCTCTGTCGGGCTCTACTGGGCTCTGTCGGGCTCTACTGGGCTCTGTCGGGCTCTGTCGGGCTCTGTCGGGCTCTACTGGGCTCTACTGGGCTCTGTCGGGCCCTGTCGGGCCCTGTCGGGCTCTGTCGGGCCCTGTCGGGCTCTGTCGGGCTCTGTCGGGCTCTGTCGGGCCCTGTCGGGCTCTGTCGGGCTCTGTCGGGCCCTGTCGGGCCCTGTCGGGCTCTGTCGGGCTCTGTCGTGACCAGTCGGGCCCTGTCGGGCCCTGTCGGGCTCTGTCGGGCTCTGTCGGGCCCTGTCGGGCCCTGTCGGGCTCTGTCGGGCTCTACTGGGCCCTGTCGGGCCCTGTCGGGCTCTGTCGGGCTCTGTCGGGCTCTATCGGGCTCTACTGGGCCCTGTCGGGCCCTGTCGGGCTCTGTCGGGCTCTGTCGGGCTCTACTGGGCCCTGTCGGGCTCTGTCAGGCTCTGTCGGGCTCTGTCGGGCTCTAATGGGCCCTGTAGGGCCCTGTCGGGCCCTGTCGGGTTCTACTGGGCTCTACTGGGCTCTGTCGGGCTCTACTGGGCCCTGTCGGGCCCTGTCGGGCCCTGTCGGGCTCTGTCGGGCTCTGTCGGGCTCTGTCGGGCTCTGTCGGGCTCTGTCGGGCTCTGTCGGGCTCTACTGGGCTCTACTGGGCTCTGTCGTCTGTCGGGCTCTACTGGGCCCTGTCGGGCCCTGTCGGGCTCTATCGGGCTCTGTCGGGCTCTACTGGGCCCTGTCGGGCTCTGTCGGGCTCTGTCGGGCCCTGTCGGGCTCTGTCGGGCTCTGTCGGGCCCTGTCGGGCCCTGTCGGGCCCTGTCGGGCTCTACTGGGCTCTGTCGGGCTCTACTGGGCTCTGTCGGGCTCTGTCGGGCTCTGTCGGGCTCTGTCGGGCTCTACTGGGCCCTGTCGGGCTCTGTCGGGCCTCTGTCGGGCCCTGTCGGGCTCTGTCGGGCTCTGTCGGGCCCTGTCGGGCCCTGTCGGGCTCTGTCGGGCTCTGTCGGGCTCTACTGGGCCCCTGTCGGGCCCTGTTGGGCTCTGTCGGGCTCTACTGGGCCCTGTCGGGCCCTGACGGACCCTGTCGGGCTCTACTGGGCCCTGTCGGGCGCTGTCGGGCTCTGTCGGGCTCTGTCGGGCCCTGTCGGGCCCTGTCGGGCCCTGTCGGGCTCTGTCGGGCTCTGTCGGGCTCTACTGGGCCCTGTCGGGCTCTGTCGGGCTCTGTCGGGCTCTGTCGGGCTCTACTGGGCCTGTCGGGCCCTGTCGGGCCCTGTCGGGCTTTGTCGGGCTCTGTCGGGCTCTGTCGGGCCCTCTCGGCTCTGTCGCGCTCTACTGGGCTCTGTCGGGCTCTGTCGGGCTCTACTGGGCCCCTGTCGGGGCCTGTCGGGCCCTGACGGGCTCTGTCGGGCTCTACTGGGCTCTGTCGGGCTCTACTGGGCTCTGTCGGGCCCTGTCGGGCCCTGTCGGGCTCTGTCGGGCTCTGTCGGGCTCTACTGGGCCCTGTCGGGCCCTGTCGGGCCCTGTCGGTCCCTGTCGGTCCCTGTCGGTCCCTGTCGGGCTCTGTCGGGCTCTGTCGGGCTCTGTCGGGCTCTGTCGGGCTCTGTCGGGCCCTGTCGGGCTCTGTCGGGCTCTGTCGGGCTCTATCGGGCTCTACTGGGCCCTGTCGGGCCCTGTCGGGCCCTGTCGGGCTCTGTCGGGCTCTGTCGGGCTCTACTGGGCTCTGTCGGGCTCTGTCGGGCTCTACTGGGCCCTGTCGGGCCCTGTCGGGCCCTGTCGGGCCCTGTCGGGCTTTGTCGGGCTCTGTCGGGCTCTGTCGGGCCCTCTCGGCTCTGTCGCGCTCTACTGGGCTCTGTCGGGCTCTGTCGGGCTCTACTGGGCCCTGTCGGGGCCTGTCGGGCCCTGACGGCTCTGTCGGGCTCTACTGGGCTCTGTCGGGCTCTACTGGGCTCTGTCGGGCCCTGTCGGGCCCTGTCGGGCTCTGTCGGGCTCTGTCGGGCTCTACTGGGCCCTGTCGGGCCCTGTCGGGCCCTGTCGGGCTCTGTCGGGCTCTGTCGGGCTCTGTCGGGCTCTGTCGGGCTCTGTCGGGCTCTACTGGGCCCTGTCGGGCCCTGTCGGGCTCTGTCGGGCTCTACTGGTACCTGTCGGGCTCTGTCGGGCCCTGTCGGGCCCTGTCGGGCCCTGTCGGGCCCTGTCGGGCTCTGTCGGGCTCTGTCGGGCTCTGTCGGGCTCTGTCGGGCTCTGTCGGGCTCTACTGGGCTCTACTGGGCCCTGTCGGGCCCTGTCGGGCCCTGTCGGGCTCTGTCGGGCTCTGTCGGGCCCTGTCGGGCTCTATCGGGCTCTACTGGGCTCTGTCGGGCTCTCTCGGGCTTTGTCGGGCTCTGTCGGCCTCTACTGGGCCCTGTCGGGCTCTGTCGGGCTCTGTCGGGCTCTGTCGGGCTCTGTCGGGCTCTGTCGGGCTCTGTCGGGCTCTGTCGGGCTCTACTGGGCCCTGTCGGGCCCTGTCGGGCCCTGTCGGGCTCTGTCGGGCCCTGTCGGGCTCTACTGGGCTCTGTCGGGCTCTGTCGGGCTCTGTCGGGCTCTGTCGGGCTCTGTCGGGCTCTGTCGGGCTCTGTCGGGCTCTGTCGGGCTCTACTGGGCTCTACTGGGCTCTGTCGGGCTCTACTGGGCCCTGTCGGGCCCTGACGGGCTCTGTCGGGCTCTACTGGGCTCTGTCGGGCTCTGTCGGGCCCTGTCGGGCTCTGTCGGGCTCTACTGGGCTCTGTCGGGCTCTGTCGGGCTCTACTGGGCCCTGTCGGGCTCTGTCGGGCTCTGTCGGGCTCTGTCGGGCTCTGTCGGGCCCTGTCGGGGTCTGTCGTTCTCTGTCGGGCTCTGTCGGGCTCTACTGGGCCCTGTCGGGCCCTACTGGGCCCTGTCGGGCCCTGTCGGGCCCTGTCGGTCCCTGTCGGGCTCTGTCGGTCCCTGTCGGGCTCTGTCGGGCTCTGTCGGGCTCTGTCGGGCTCTGTCGGGCCCTGTCGGGCTCTGTCGGGCTCTGTCGGGCTCTATCGGGCTCTACTGGGCCCTGTCGGGCCCTGTCGGGCCCTGTCGGCTCTGTCGGGCTCTGTCGGGCTCTACTGGGCCCTGTCGGGCTCTGTCGGGCTCTGTCGGGCCCTGTCGGGCCCTGTCGGGCCCTGTCGGGCTCTGTCGGGCTCTGTCGGGCTCTGTCGGGCTCTAATGGGCCCTGTCGGGCCCTGTCGGGCCCCTGTCGGGCTCTACTGGGCTCTACTGGGCTCTGTCGGGCTCTGTCGGGCTCTGTCGGGCTCTGTCGGGCCCTGTCGGGCTCTGTCGGGCCCTGTCGGGCCCTGTCGGGCCCTGTCGGGCTCTGTCGGGCTCTGTCGGGCTCTGTCGGGCTCTGTCGGGCTCTACTGGGCTCTACTGGGCTCTGTCGGGCTCTGTCGGGCTCTGTCGGGCTCTGTCGGGCTCTGTCGGGCTCTACTGGGCCCTGTCGGGCCCTGTCGGGCTCTGTCGGGCTCTGTCGGGCTCTACTGGGCCCTGTCGGGCTCTGTCGGGCTCTGTCGGGCTCTGTCGGGCCCTGTCGGGCTCTGTCGGGCTCTACTGGGCCCTGTCGGGCCCTGTCGGGCTCTGTCGGGCCCTGTCGGGCCCTGTCGGGCCCTGTCGGGCTCTGTCGGGCTCTGTCGGGCTCTGTCGGGCTCTGTCGGGCTCTGTCGGGCCCTGTCGGGCTCTGTCGGGCTCTACTGGGCTCTGTCGGGCTCTGTCGGGCTCTGTCGGCCTCTGTCGGGCCCTGTTGGGCTCTGTCGGGCTCTACTGGGCTCTGTCGGGCTCTGTCGGGCTCTGTCGGGCCCTGACGGGCTCTGTCGGGCTCTACTGGGCCCTGTCGGGCCCTGTCGGCCCTGTCGGGCCCTGTCGGGCTCTGTCGGGCTCTGTCGGGCTCTACTGGTCCCTGTCGGGCCCTGTCGGGCCCTGTCGGGCCCTGTCGGGCCCTGTCGGGCTCTGTCGGGCTCTGTCGGGCTCTGTCGGGCTCTGTCGGGCTCTACTGGGCCCTGTCGGGCTCTGTCGGGCTCTGTCGGGCTCTGTCGGGCTCTGTCGGGCTCTGTCGGGCTCTGTCGGGCTCTACTGGGCCCTGTCGGGCCCTGTCGGGCCCTGTCGGGCTCTGTCGGTCTCTACTGGGCCCTGTCGGGCCCTGTCGGGCTCTGTCGGGCCCTGTCGGGCTCTGTCGGGCTCTGTCGGGCTCTGTCGGGCTCTGTCGGGCTCTGTCGGGCTCTACTGGGCTCTGTCGGGCTCTGTCGGGCTCTGTCGGGCTCTGTCGGGCTCTGTCGGGCTCTGTCGGGCTCTACTGGGCTCTGTCGGGCTCTGTCGGGCCCTGTCGGGCTCTGTCGGGCCCTGTCGGGCCCCTGTCGGGCTCTATCGGGCTCTACTGGGCTCTGTCGGGCTCTCTCGGGCTTTGTCGGGCTCTGTCGGGCTCTACTGGGCCCTGTCGGGCTCTGTCGGGCCCTGTCGGGCTCTGTCGGGCCCTGTCGGGCCCTGTCGGGCCCTGTCGGGCTCTGTCGGGCTCTGTCGGGCTCTGTCGGGCTCTGTCGGGCTCTACTGGGCTCTACTGGGCTCTGTCGGGCTCTGTCGGGCTCTACTGGGCCCTGTCGGGCCCTGACGGGCTCTGTCGGGCTCTACTGGGCCCTGTCGGGCCCTGTCGGGCTCTGTCGGGCTCTGTCGGGCTCTGTCGGGCTCTGTCGGGCTCTGTCGGGCTCTGTCGGGCTCTGTCGGGCTCTGTCGGGCTCTGTCGGGCTCTACTGGGCTCTGTCGGGCTCTGTCGGGCTCTGTCGGGCTCTGTCGGGCTCTGTCGGGCTCTGTCGGGCTCTACTGGGCTCTGTCGGGCTCTGTCGGGCCCTGTCGGGCTCTGTCGGGCCCTGTCGGGCCCTGTCGGGCTCTATCGGGCTCTACTGGGCTCTGTCGGGCTCTCTCGGGCTTTGTCGGGCTCTGTCGGGCTCTACTGGGCCCTGTCGGGCTCTGTCGGGCCCTGTCGGGCTCTGTCGGGCCCTGTCGGGCCCTGTCGGGCCCTGTCGGGCTCTGTCGGGCTCTGTCGGGCTCTGTCGGGCTCTGTCGGGCTCTGTCGGGCTCTACTGGGCTCTACTGGGCTCTGTCGGGCTCTGTCGGGCTCTACTGGGCCCTGTCGGGCCCTGACGGGCTCTGTCGGGCTCTACTGGGCCTGTCGGGCCCTGTCGGGCTCTGTCGGGCTCTGTCGGGCTCTACTGGGCTCTGTCGGGCTCTGTCGGGCTCTACTGGGCCCTGTCGGGCTCTGTCGGGCTCTGTCGGGCTCTGTCGGGCCCTGTCGGGGTCTGTCGTTCTCTGTCGGGCTCTGTCGGGCTCTACTGGGCTCTGTCGGGCTCTACTGGGCTCTGTCGGGCTCTGTCGGGCTCTGTCGGGCTCTGTCGGGCTCTACTGGGCTCTACTGGGCTCTGTCGGGCTCTGTCGGGCCCTGTCGGGCCCTGTCGGGCTCTGTCGGGCTCTGTCGGTCCCTGTCGGGCTCTGTCGGGCTCTGTCGGGCTCTGTCGGGCTCTACTGGGCCCTGTCGGGCTCTGTGGGGCCCTGTCGGGCTCTGTGGGGCCCTGTCGGGCTCTGTCGGGCTCTGTCGGGCTCTACTGGGCCCTGTCGGGCCCTGTCGAACTCTGTCGGGCTCTGTCGGGCTCTGTCGGGCTCTGTCGGGCTCTACTGGGCCCTGTCGGGCTCTGTCGGGCCCTGTCGGCTCTGTCAGGCTCTGTCGGGCTCTGTCGGGCTCTAATGGGCCCTGTCGGGCCCTGTCGGGCCCTGTCGGGCTCTACTGGGCTCTACTGGGCTCTGTCGGGCTCTTTCGGGCTCTACTGGGCTCTGTCGGGCTCTGTCGGGCTCTGTCGGGCTCTGTCGGGCTCTGTCGGGCTCTACTGGGCTCTACTGGGCTCTGTCGGGCTCTGTCGGGCTCTACTGGGCCCTGTCGGGCCCTGTCGGGCCCTGTCGGGCTCTGTCCGGGCTCTGTCGGGCTCTGTCGGGCTCTGTCGGGCCCTGTCGGGCTCTGTCGGGCTCTACTGGGCTCTGTCGGGCCCTGTCGGGCCCTGTCGGGCTCTGTAGGGCCCTGTCGGGCCCTGTCGGGCCCTGTCGGGCCTGTCGGGCTCTGTCGGGCTCTGTCGGGCTCTGTCGGGCTCTGTCGGGCTCTACTGGGCCCTGTCGGGCCCTGTCGGGCCCTGTCGGGCCCTGTCGGGCTCTGTCGGGCTCTACTGGGCTCTGTCGGGCCTTGTCGGGCTCTGTCGGGCTCTACTGGGCCCTGTCGGGCTCTGTCGGGCTCTGTCGGGCCCTGTCGGGCTCTGTCGGGCTCTACTGGGCCCTGTCGGGCTCTGTCGGGCTCTGTCGGGCCCTGTCGGGCCCTGTTGGGCTCTGTCGGGCTCTACTGGGCTCTGTCGGGCTCTGTCGGGCTCTGTCGGGCCCTGTCGGGCCCTGTCGGGCTCTGTCGGGCTCTACTGGGCCCTGTCGGGTTCTGTCGGGCTCTGTCGGGCTCTGTCGGGCTCTACTGGGCCCTGTCGGGCCCTGTCGGGCCCTGTCGGGCCCTGTCGGGCTCTGTCGGGCTCTGTCGGGCCCTGTCGGGCTCTGTCGGGCCCTGTCGGGCTCTGTCGGGCTCTACTGGGCCCTGTCGGGTTCTGTCGGGCTCTGTCGGGCTCTACTGGGCCCTGTCGGGCTCTGTCGGGCTCTGTCGGGCTCTGTCGGGCTCTGTCGGGCCCTGTCGGGCCCTGTCGGGCCCTGTCGGGCTCTGTCGGGCTGTGTCGGGCTCTGTCGGGCTCTGTCGGGCTCTACTGGGCTCTGTTGGGCTCTGTCGGGCTCTGTCGGGATCTACTGGGCCCTGTCGTGCCCCTGTCGGGCTCTGTCGGGCTCTGTCGGGCTCTGTCGGGCTCTACTGGGCCCTGTCGGGCCTGTCGGGCCCTGTCGGGCTCTGTCGGGCTCTGTCGGGCTCTGTCGGGCTCTACTGGGCCCTATCGGGCCCTGTCGGGCTCTGTCGGGCTCTGTCGGGCTCTACTGGGCCCTGTCGGGCCCTGTCGGGCTCTACTGGGCCCTGTCGGGCCCTGTCGGGCCCTGTCGGGCTCTGTCGGGCTCTGTCGGGCTCTGTCGGGCTCTACTGGGCCCTGTCGGGCCCTGTCGGGCCCTGTCGGGCTCTGTCGGGCTCTGTCGGGCTCTACTGGGCCCTGTCGGGCCCTGTCGGGCCCTGTCGGGCCCTGTCGGGCTCTGTCGGGCTCTGTCGGGCTCTGTCGGGCTCTACTGGGCCCTGTCGGGCTCTGTCGGGCTCTGCCGGGCTCTGTCGGGCTCTACTGGGCCCTGTCGGGCCCTGTCGGGCTCTGTCGGGCTCTGTCGGGCTCTGTCGGGCTCTGTCGGGCTCTACTGGGCCCTGTCGGGCTCTGTCGGGCTCTGTCGGGCTCTGTCGGGCTCTGTCGGGCCTGTCGGGCCCTGTCGGGCCCTGTCGGGCTCTGTCGGGCCCTGTCGGGCCCTGTCGGGCTCTGTCGGGCTCTGTCGGGCTCTACTGGGCTCTGTCGGGCTCTGTCGGGCTCTGTCGGGCCCTGTCGGGCCCTGTCGGGCCCTGTCGGGCTCTGTCGGGCTCTGTCGGGCTCTACTGGGCCCTGTCGGGCTCTGTCGGGCTCTGTCGGGCTCTGTCGGGCTCTGTCGGGCTCTGTCGGGCTCTGTCGGGCTCTACTGGGCTCTACTGGGCTCTGTCGGGCTCTACTGGGCCCTGTCGGCTCTGTCGGGCTCTGTCGGGCTCTGTCGGGCTCTGTCGGGCCCTGTCGGGCTCTGTCGTGCCCTGTCGGGCTCTGTCGTGCCCTGTCGGGCTCTGTCGGGCTCTGTCGGGCCCTGTCGGGCTCTATCGGGCCCTGTCGGGCTCTGTCGGGCTCTGTCGGGCTCTACTGGGCCCTGTCGGGCTCTGTCGGGCTCTGTCGGGCCCTGTCCGGCCCTGTCGGGCTCTGTCGGGCTCTGTCGGGATCTACTGGGCTCTGTCGGGCTCTGTCGGGCTCTGTCGGGCCCTGTCGGGCCCTGTCGGGCCCTGTCGGGCTCTGTCGGGCTCTGTCGGGCCCTGTCGGGCTCTGTCGGGCTCTGTCGGGCTCTGTCGGGCTCTACTGGGCTCTACTGGGCTCTGTCGGGCTCTACTGGGCCCTGTCGGGCTCTGTCGGGCCCTGTCGGGCCCTGTCGGGCTCTGTCGTGCCCTGTCGTGCCCTGTCGGGCTCTGTCGGGCCCTGTCGGGCCCTGTCGGGCTCTGTCGGGCTCTGTCGGGCCCTGTCGGGCCCTGTCGGGCCCTGTCGGGCCCTGTCGGGCTCTGTCGGGCTCTGTCGGGCCCTGTCGGGCTCTGTCGGGCCCTGTCGGGCCCTGTCGGGCCCTGTCGGGCTCTGTCGGGCTCTGTCGGGCTCTGTCGGGCTCTGTCGGGCTCTACTGGGCTCTACTGGGCTCTGTCGGGCTCTGTCGGGCTCTACTGGGCCCTGTCGGGCCCTGACGGGCTCTGTCGGGCTCTACTGGGCCCTGTCGGGCCCTGTCGGGCTCTGTCGGGCTCTGTCGGGCTCTACTGGGCTCTGTCGGGCTCTACTGGGCCCTGTCGGGCTCTGTCGGGCTCTGTCGGGCTCTGTCGGGCCCTGTCGGGGTCTGTCGTTCTCTGTCGGGCTCTGGCTCTACTGGGCTCTGTCGGGCTCTACTGGGCTCTGTCGGGCTCTGTCGGGCTCTGTCGGGCTCTGTCGGGCTCTACTGGGCTCTACTGGGCTCTGTCGGGCTCTGTCGGGCCCTGTCGGGCCCTGTCGGGCTCTGTCGGGCTCTGTCGGTCCCTGTCGGGCTCTGTCGGGCTCTGTCGGGCTCTGTCGGGCTCTACTGGGCCCTGTCGGGCTCTGTGGGGCCCTGTCGGGCTCTGTGGGGCCCTGTCGGGCTCTGTCGGGCTCTGTCGGGCTCTACTGGGCCCTGTCGGGCCCACAGAGCCCGACAGGGCCCCACAGAGCCCGACAGGGCCCAGTAGAGCCCGACAGAGCCCGACAGAGCCCGGACAGAGCCCGACAGGGACCGACAGAGCCCGACAGAGCCCGACAGGGCCCGACAGGGCCCGACAGAGCCCGACAGGAGCCCAGTAGAGCCCAGTAGAGCCCGACAGAGCCCGACAGAGCCCGACAGAGCCCGACAGAGCCCAGTAGAGCCCGACAGAGCCCAGTAGAGCCCGACAGAGCCCGACAGAGAACGACAGACCCCGACAGGGCCCGACAGAGCCCGACAGAGCCGACAGAGCCCGACAGGGCCCAGTAGAGCCCGACAGAGCCCAGTAGAGCCCGCCAGAGCCCGACAGAGCCCGACAGGGCCCGACAGGGCCCCAGTAGAGCCCGACAGAGCCCGTCAGGGCCCGACAGGGCCCAGTAGAGCCCGACAGAGCCCGACAGAGCCCAGTAGAGCCCAGTAGAGCCCGACAGAGCCCGACAGAGCCCGACAGAGCCCGACAGAGCCCGACAGGGCCCGACAGGGCCCGACAGGGCCCGACAGAGCCCGACAGGGCCCGACAGAGCCCGACAGAGCCCGACAGGGCCCGACAGGGCCCGACAGGGCCCGACCAGGGCCCGACAGAGCCCGACAGAGCCCGACAGGGCCCGACAGGGCCCGACAGAGCCCGACAGGGCACGACAGGGCACGACAGAGCCCGACAGGGCCCGACAGGGCCCGACAGAGCCCGACAGGGCCCAGTAGAGCCCGACAGAGCCCAGTAGAGCCCAGTAGAGCCCGACAGAGCCCGACAGAGCCCGACAGAGCCCGACAGGGCCCGACCAGAGCCCGACAGAGCCCGACAGGGCCCGACAGGGCCCGACAGGGCCCGACAGAGCCCGACAGAGCCCGACAGAGCCCAGTAGATCCCGACAGAGCCCGACAGAGCCCGACCAGGGCCGGACAGGGCCCGACAGAGCCCGACAGAGCCCGACAGGGCCCAGTAGAGCCCGACAGAGCCCGACAGAGCCCGACAGGGCCCGATAGAGCCCGACAGGGCCCGACAGAGCCCGACAGAGCCCGACAGGGCACGACAGAGCCCGACAGGGCACGACAGAGCCCGACAGGCCCGACAGAGCCCGACAGAGCCCGACAGAGCCCGACAGAGCCCGACAGGGCCCAGTAGAGCCCGACAGAGCCCAGTAGAGCCCAGTAGAGCCCGACAGAGCCCGACAGAGCCCGACAGAGCCCGACAGAGCCCGACAGAGCCCGACAGAGCCCGACAGGGCCCAGTAGAGCCCGACAGAGCCCGACAGAGCCCGACAGGGCCCGACAGGGCCCGACAGGGCCCGACAGAGCCCGACAGAGCCCGACAGAGCCCAGTAGAGCCCGACAGAGCCCGACAGAGCCCGACAGGGCCCGACAGGGCCCGACAGAGCCCGACAGGGCCCGACAGGGCCCGACAGGGCCCGACAGAGCCCGACAGAGCCCGACAGAGCCCGACAGAGCCCGACAGGGCCCAGTAGAGCCCGACAGAGCCCGACAGAGCCCGACAGAGCCCGACAGAGCCCGACAGGGCCCGACAGGGCCCAGTAGAGCCCGACAGAGCCCGGCAGAGCCCGACAGAGCCCGACAGGGCCCAGTAGAGCCCGACAGAGCCCGACAGAGCCCGACAGAGCCCGACAGGGCCCGACAGGGCCCGACAGGGCCCGACAGGGCCCAGTAGAGCCCGACAGAGCCCGACAGAGCCCGACAGGGCCCGACAGGGCCCGACAGGGCCCAGTAGAGCCCGACAGAGCCCGACAGAGCCCGACAGAGCCCGACAGGGCCCGACAGGGCCCGACAGGGCCCAGTAGAGCCCGACAGGGCCCGACAGGGCCCAGTAGAGCCCGACAGAGCCCGACAGAGCCCGACAGGGCCCGATAGGGCCCAGTAGAGCCCGACAGAGCCCGACAGAGCCCGACAGAGCCCGACAGGGCCCGACAGGGCCCGACAGGGCCCAGTAGAGCCCGACAGAGCCCGACAGAGCCCGACAGAGCCCGACAGGGCACGACAGGGCCCAGTAGATCCCGACAGAGCCCGACAGAGCCCAACAGAGCCCAGTAGAGCCCGACAGAGCCCGACAGAGCCCGACACAGCCCGACAGAGCCCGACAGGGCCCGACAGGGCCCGACAGGGCCCGACAGAGCCCGACAGAGCCCGACAGAGCCCGACAGAGCCCGACAGGGCCCAGTAGAGCCCGACAGAGCCCGACAGAACCCGACAGGGCCCAGTAGAGCCCGACAGAGCCCGAACAGGGCCCGACAGAGCCCGACAGGGCCCGACAGAGCCCGACAGAGCCCGACAGGGCCCGACAGGCCCGACAGGGCCCGACAGGGCCCAGTAGAGCCCGACAGAGCCCGACAGAGCCCGACAGAACCCGACAGGGCCCAGTAGAGCCCGACAGAGCCCGACAGGGCCCGACAGGGCCCGACAGAGCCCGACAGAGCCCGACAGAGCCCAGTAGAGCCCGACAGAGCCCAACAGGGCCCGACAGGGCCCGACAGAGCCCGACAGAGCCCGACAGGGCCCAGTAGAGCCCGACAGAGCCCGACAGGGCCCGACAGAGCCCGACAGAGCCCGACAGGGCCCAGTAGAGCCCGACAGAGCCCGACAAGGCCCGACAGAGCCCAGTAGAGCCCGACAGAGCCCGACAGGGCCCGACAGGGCCCGACAGGGCCCGAACAGGGCCCAGTAGAGCCCGACAGAGCCCGACAGAGCCCGACAGAGCCCGACAGAGCCCGACAGGGCCCGACAGGGCCCGACAGGGCCCGACAGGGCCCTACAGAGCCCGACAGGGCCCGACAGGGCCCGACAGAGCCCAGTAGAGCCCGACAGAGCCCGACAGGGCCCGACAGAGCCCGGACAGAGCCCGACAGAGCCCGACAGAGCCCGACAGGGCCCGACAGGGCCCGACAGGGCCCAGTAGAGCCCGACAGAGCCCGACAGAGCCCAGTAGAGCCCAGTAGAGCCCGACAGAGCCCGACAGAGCCCGACAGAGCCCGACAGAGCCCGACAGAGCCCAGTAGAGCCCGAAAGAGCCCGACAGAGCCCAGTAGAGCCCAGTAGAGCCCGACAGGGCCCGACAGGGCCCGACAGGGCCCATTAGAGCCCGACAGAGCCCGACAGAGCCTGACAGAGCCCGACAGGGCCCGACAGAGCCCGACAGGGCCCAGTAGAGCCCGACAGAGCCCGACAGAGCCCGACAGAGCCCGACAGAGTTCGACAGGGCCCGACAGGGCCCAGTAGAGCCCCGACAGAGCCCGACAGAGCCCGACAGGGCCCCACAGAGCCCGACAGGGCCCCCACAGAGCCCGACAGGGCCCAGTAGAGCCCGACAGAGCCCGACAGAGCCCGACAGAGCCCGACAGGGACCGACAGAGCCCGACAGAGCCCGACAGGGCCCGACAGGGCCCGACAGAGCCCGACAGAGCCCAGTAGAGCCCAGTAGAGCCCGACAGAGCCCGACAGAGCCCGACAGAGCCCGACAGAGCCCAGTAGAGCCCGACAGAGCCCAGTAGAGCCCGAACAGAGCCCGGACAGAGAACGACAGACCCCGACAGGGCCCGACAGAGCCCGACAGAGCCCGACCGAGCCCGACAGGGCCCAGTAGAGCCCGACAGAGCCCGACAGAGCCCAGTAGAGCCCGACAGAGCCCGACAGAGCCCGACAGGGACCGACAGGGCCCAGTAGAGCCCGACAGAGCCCGTCAGGGCCCGACAGGGCCCAGTAGAGCCCGACAGAGCCCGACAGAGCCCAGTAGAGCCCAGTAGAGCCCGACAGAGCCCGACAGAGCCCGACAGAGCCCGACAGAGCCCGACAGAGCCCGACAGGGCCCGACAGGGCCCGACAGGGCCCGACAGAGCCCGACAGGGCCCGACAGAGCCCGACAGGGCCCAGTAGAGCCCGACAGAGCCCGACAAAGCCCGAGAGAGCCCGACAGAGCCCAGTAGAGCCCGATAGAGCCCGACAGGGCCCGACAGGGCCCGACAGAGCCCGACAGGGCCCGACAGAGCCCGACAGAGCCCAGTAGAGCCCGACAGAGCCCGACAGAGCCCGACAGAGCCCGACAGAGCCCGACAGAGCCCGACAGAGCCCAGTAGAGCCCGACAGAGCCCGACAGAGCCCGACAGAGCCCGACAGAGCCCGACAGAGCCCGACAGAGCCCGACCAGAGCCCGACAGAGCCCGACAGAGCCCGACAGGGCCCGACAGGGCCCAGTAAGAGCCCGACAGAGCCCGTCAGGGCCCGACAGGGCCCAGTAGAGCCCGACAGAGCCCGACAGAGCCCAGTAGAGCCCAGTAGAGCCCGACAGAGCCCGACAGAGCCCGACAGAGCCCGACAGAGCCCGACAGGGCCCGACAGGGCCCGACAGGGCCCGACAGAGCCCGACAGGGCCCGACAGAGCCCGACAGGGCCCAGTAGAGCCCGACAGAGCCCGACAAAGCCCGAGAGAGCCCGACAGAGCCCAGTAGAGCCCGATAGAGCCCGACAGGGCCCGACAGGGCCCGACAGAGCCCGACAGGGCCCGACAGAGCCCGACAGAGCCCAGTAGAGCCGACAGAGCCCGACCAGAGCCCGACAGAGCCCGACAGAGCCCGACAGAGCCCGACAGAGCCCAGTAGAGCCCGACAGAGCCCGACAGAGCCCGACAGAGCCCGACAGAGCCCGACAGAGCCCGACAGGGCCCGACAGAGCCCGACAGGGCCCGACAGGGCCCAGTAGAGACCGACCAGAGCCCGACAGGGCCCGACAGGGCCCGACAGGGCCCAGTAGAGCCCGACAGAGCCCGACAGAGCCCGACAGAGCCCGACAGAGCCCGACAGAGCCCGACAGAGCCCGACAGGGCCCAGTAGAGCCCGACAGAGCCCGACAGAGCCCGACAGAGCCCGACAGAGCCCGACAGGGCCCGACAGGGCCCGACAGGGCCCGACAGGGCCCGACAGGGACCAGTAGAGCCCGACAGAGCCCGACAGAGCCCGACAGGGCCCGACAGGGCCCGACAGGGCCGACAGGGCCCAGTAGAGCCCGACAGAGCCCGTCAGGGCCCGACAGAGCCCGACAGAGCCCGACAGAGCCCAGTAGAGCCCGACAGAGCCCAACAGGGCCCGACAGAGGCCGACAGAGCCCGACAGAGCCCGACAGAGCCCAGTAGAGCCCGGACAGAGCCCGACAGGGCCCGACAGAGCCCGACAGAGCCCGACAGAGCCCGACAGAGCCCGACAGAGCCCGACAGGGCCCGACAGGGCCCGACAGGGCCCGACAGAGCCCGACAGGGCCCGACAGGGCCCAGTAGAGCCCGACAGAGCCCGACAGGGCCCGACAGAGCCCGACAGAGCCCGGACAGAGCCCGACAGGGCCCAGTAGAGCCCGACAGAGCCCGACAGAGCCCGACAGGGCCCGACAGGGCCCAGTAGAGCCCGACAGAGCCCGACAGAGCCCGACAGAGCCCGACAGAGCCCGACAGAGCCCAGTAGAGCCCAGTAGAGCCCGACAGAGCCCGACAGAGCCCGACAGAGCCCGACAGAGCCCGACAGGGCCCGACAGGGCCCGACAGGGCCCGACAGAGCCCGACAGGGCCCGACAGAGCCCGACAGAGCCCGACAGAGCCCGACAGAGCCCAGTAGAGCCCAGTAGAGCCCGACAGGGCCCGACAGGGCCCGACAGGGCCCATTAGAGCCGACAGAGCCCGACAGAGCCCGACAGAGCCCGACAGGGCCCGACAGGGCCCGACAGGGCCCGACAGAGCCCGACAGAGCCCGCAGGGCCCAGTAGAGCCCGACAGAGCCCGACAGAGCCCGACAGGGCCCGACAGGGCCCGACAGGGCCCAGTAGAGCCCGATAGAGCCCGACAGAGCCCGACAGAGCCCGACAGGGCCCGACAGAGCCCGACAGAGCCCGACAGAGCCCGACAGAGCCCGACAGGGACCGACAGAGCCCGACAGGGACGACAGGGCCCGACAGGGCCCGACAGGCCCAGTAGGGCCCGCAGGGCCCAGTAGAGCCCGACAGAGCCCGACCAGGAACGACAGACCCCGACAGGGCCCGACAGAGCCCGACAGAGCCCGACAGAGCCCGACAGAGCCCGACAGGGCCCAGTAGAGCCCGACAGAGCCCGACAGAGCCCAGTAGAGCCCGACAGAGCCCGACAGGGCCCGACAGAGCCCGACAGAGCCCAGTAGAGCCCGACAGAGCCCGTCAGGGCCCGACAGGGCCCAGTAGAGCCCGACAGAGCCCAGTAGAGCCCAGTAGAGCCCGACAGAGCCCGACAGAGCCCGACAGAGCCCGACAGAGCCCGACAGAGCCCGACAGAGCCCGACAGAGCCCGACAGAGCCCAGTAGAGCCCGACAGGGCCCGACAGAGCCCGACAGGGCCCGACAGGGCCCGACAGGGCCCAGTAGAGCCCGACAGAGCCCGACAGAGCCCGACAGAGCCCGACAGAGCCCGACAGAGCCCGACAGAGCCCGACAGAGCCCGACAGGGCCCAGTAGAGGCCGACAGAGCCCGACAAAGCCCGAGAGAGCCGACAGAGCCCAGTAGAGCCCGATAGAGCCCGACAGGGCCCGACAGAGCCCGACAGAGCCCGACAGGGCCCGACAGGGCCCGACAGGGCCCAGTAGAGCCCAGTAGAGCCCGACAGAGCCCGACAGAGCCCGACAGAGCCCGACAGAGCCCGACAGAGCCCGACAGGGCCCGACAGGGCCCGACAGGGCCCGACAGGGCCCGACAGAGCCCGACAGGTACCAGTAGAGCCCCGACAGAGCCCGACAGGGCCCGACAGGGCCCAGTAGAGCCCGACAGAGCCCGACAGAGCCCGACAGAGCCCGACAGAGCCCGACAGAGCCCGACAGGCCCGACAGGGCCCGACAGGGCCCAGTAGAGCCCGACAGAGCCCGACAGAGCCCGACAGGGCCCGACAGGGCCCGACAGAGCCCAGTAGAGCCCGACAGAGCCCAGTAGAGCCCGACAGAGCCCGTCAGGGCCCGACAGGCCCCGACAGGGCCCAGTAGAGCCCGACAGAGCCCGACAGAGCCCAGTAGAGCGCGACAGAGCCGAGAGGGCCGACAGAGCCCGACAGAGCCCGACAAAGCCCGACAGGGCCCGACAGGGCCCGACAGGGCCCGACAGGGCCCAGTAGAGCCCGACAGAGCCCGACAGAGCCCAGTAGAGCCCGACAGAGCCCGACAGAGCCCGACAGGGCCCGACAGGGCCCGACAGGGCCCAGTAGAGCCCGATAGAGCCCGACAGAGCCCGACAGAGCCCGGACAGGGCCCGACAGAGCCCGACAGAGCCCGACAGAGCCCGACAGAGCCCGACAGAGCCCGACAGGGACCGACAGGGACCGACAGGGACCGACAGGGCCCGACAGGGCCCGACAGGGCCCAGTAGAGCCCGACAGAGCCCGACAGAGCCCGACAGGGCCCGACAGGGCCCGACAGAGCCCAGTAGAGCCCGACAGAGCCCAGTAGAGCCCGACAGAGCCCGTCAGGCCCCGACAGGCCCCGACAGGGCCCAGTAGAGCCCGACAGAGCCCGACAGAGCCCAGTAGAGCGCGACAGAGCCGAGAGGGCCCGACAGAGCCCGACAGAGCCCGAACAAAGCCCGACAGGGCCCGACAGGGCCCGACAGGCCCAGTAGAGCCCGACAGAGCCCGACAGAGCCCGACAGAGCCCGACAGGGCCCAGTAGAGCCCGACAGAGCCCGACAGAGCCCGACAGGGCCCGACAGGGCCCGACAGGGCCCGACAGAGCCCGACAGAGCCCGACAGCGCCCGACAGGGCCCAGTAGAGCCCGACAGGGTCCGTCAGGGCCCGACAGGCCCAGTAGAGCCCGACAGAGCCCAACAGGGCCCGACAGGGCCCAGTAGAGCCCGACAGAGCCCGACAGAGCCCGACAGGGCCCGCAGGCCCGACAGAGCCCGACAGAGCCCGACAGGGCCCGACAGAGCCCGACAGAGCCCGACAGGGCCCAGTAGAGCCCGACAGAGCCCGACAGAGCCCGACAGAGCCCGACAGAGCCCAGTAGAGCCCGACAGAGCCCAGTAGAGCCCGACAGGGCCCGACAGGGCCCGACAGGGCCCGACAGAGCCCGACAGAGCCCGACAGGGCCCGACAGAGCCCGACAGAGCCCGACAGGGCCCAGTAGAGCCCGACAGAGCCCGATAGAGCCCGACAGGGCCCGACAGGGCCCAGTAGAGCCCGACAGAGCCCGACAGAGCCCAGTAGTGCCCAGTAGAGCCCGACAGAGCCCGACAGAGCCCGACAGAGCCCGACAGAGCCCGACAGAGCCCGACAGAGCCCGACAGGGCCCGACAGGGCCCGACAGGGCCCAGTAGAGCCCGACAGAGCCCAGTAGAGCCCAGTAGAACCCGACAGGGCCCGACAGGGCCCTACAGGGCCCATTAGAGCCCGACAGAGCCCGACAGAGGCCTGACAGAGCCCGACAGGGCCCAGTAGAGCCCGACAGAGCCCGACAGAGCCCGACAGGGCCCGACAGGGCCCAGTAGAGCCCGATAGAGCCCGACAGAGCCCGACAGAGCCCGACAGGGCCCGACAGGGCCCAGTAGAGCCCGACAGAGCCCGACAGGGCCCGACCAGGGCCCGACAGAGCCCGACAGAGCCCGACAGGGCCCGACAGGGCCCGACTGGTCACGACAGAGCCCGACAGAGCCCGACAGGGCCCGACAGGGCCCGACAGAGCCCGACAGAGCCCGACAGGGCCCGACAGAGCCCGACAGAGCCCGACAGAGCCCGACAGGGCCCGACAGAGCCCGGACAGGGCCCGACAGGGCCCGACAGAGCCCAGTAGAGCCCAGTAGAGCCCGACAGGAGCCCGACAGAGCCCGACAGAGCCCAGAGAGCCCGACAGAGCCCAGTAGAGCCCGACAGAGCCCGACAGAGAACGACAGACCCCGACAGGGCCCCGACAGAGCCCGACAGAGCCCGACAGAGCCCGACAGAGCCCCGACAGGGCCCAGTAGAGCCCGACAGAGCCCGACAGAGCCCAGTAGAGCCCGACAGAGCCCAGACAGAGCCCGACAGGGCCCGACAGAGCCCAGTAGAGCCCGACAGAGCCCGTCAGGGCCCGACAGGGCCCAGTAGAGCCCGACAGAGCCCGACAGAGCCCAGTAGAGCCCAGTAGAGCCCGACAGAGCCCGACAGAGCCCGACAGAGCCCGTCAGGGCCCGACAGGGCCCAGTAGAGCCCGACAGAGCCCGACAGAGCCCAGTAGAGCCCAGTAGAGCCCGACAGAGCCCGACAGAGCCCGACAGAGCCCGACAGAGCCCGACAGAGCCCGACAGAGCCCGACAGAGCCCGACAGGCCGCCCGACAGGGCCCGACAGAGCCCGACAGGGCCCGACAGGGCCCGACAGAGCCCGACAGGGCCCGACAGGGCCCGACAGAGCCCGACAAAGCCCGAGAGAGCCCGACAGAGCCCCGTAGAGCCCGATAGAGCCCGACAGGGCCCGACAGGGCCCGACAGAGCCCGACAGAGCCCGACAGGGCCCGACAGAGCCCGACAGAGCCCAGTAGAGCCCGACAGAGCTCGACAGAGCCCGACAGAGCCGACAGAGCCCGACAAAGCCCGACAGAGCCCGACAGAGCCCAGTAGAGCCCGACAGAGCCCGACAGAGCCCGACAGAGCCCGACAGAGCCCGACAGAGCCCGACAGAGCCCGAACAGGGCCCGACAGAGCCCGACAGGGCCCGACAGGGCCCAGTAGAGCCCGACAGAGCCCGACAGGGCCCGACAGGGCCCGACAGGGCCCAGTAGAGCCCGACAGAGCCCGACAGAGCCCGACAGAGCCCGACAGAGCCCGGACAGGGCCCAGTAGAGCCCGACAGAGCCCGACAGAGCCCGACAGGGCCCGACAGGGCCCGACCAGGCCCGACAGGGCCCGACAGGGACCAGTAGAGCCCGACAGAGCCCGACAGAGCCCGACAGGGCCCGACAGGGCCCGACAGGGCCCAGTAGGCCCGACAGAGCCCGTCAGGGCCCGACAGAGCCCGACAGAGCCCGACAGAGCCCAGTAGAGCCCGACAGAGCCCAACAGGGCCCGACAGAGGCCGACAGAGCCCGACAGAGCCCGACAGAGCCCGACAGAGCCCGACAGAGCCCGACAGTGCCCGACAGAGCCCGACAGAGCCCGACAGAGCCCGACAGAGCCCGACAGGGCCCGACAGGCCCGACAGGGCCCGACAGGGCCCGACAGAGCCCGACAGGGCCCGACAGGGCCCAGTAGAGCCCGACAGAGCCCGACAGGGCCCGACAGAGCCCGACAGAGCCCGACAGAGCCCGACAGAGCCCGACAGGGCCCAGTAGAGCCCGACAGAGCCCGACAGAGCCCGACAGGGCCCGACAGGGCCCAGTAGAGCGCGACAGAGCCCGACAGAGCCCGACAGAGCCCGACAGAGCCCAGTAGAGCCCAGTAGAGCCCGACAGAGCCCGACAGAGCCCGACAGAGCCCGACAGAGCCCGACAGGGCCCGACAGGGCCCGACAGGGCCCGACAGGGCCCGACAGAGCCCCGACAGGGCCCGACAGAGCCCTACAGAGCCCGACAGAGCCCGAAAGAGCCCGACAGAGCCCAGTAGAGCCCAGTAGAGCCCGACAGGGCCCGACAGGGCCCGACAGGGCCCATTAGAGCCCGACAGAGCCCGACAGAGCCCGACAGAGCCCGACAGGGCCCGACAGGGCCCGACAGGGCCCGACAGAGCCCGACAGAGCCCGACAGGGCCCAGTAGAGCCCGACAGAGCCCGACAGAGCCCGACAGGGCCCGACAGGGCCCGACAGGGCCCAGTAGAGCCCGATAGAGCCCGACAGAGCCCGACCAGAGCCCCGACAGGGCCCGACAGAGCCCGACAGAGCCCGACAGAGCCCGACAGAGCCCGACAGAGCCCGACAGGCCCGACAGGGCCCGACAGAGCCCGACAGAGCCCGACAGGTACCAGTAGAGCCCGACAGAGCCCGACAGAGCCCGACAGAGCCCGACAGAGCCCGACAGAGCCCGACAGAGCCCGACAGAGCCCGACAGAGCCCGACAGGGCCCAGTAGAGCCCGACAGGGCCCGACAGAGCCCGACAGGCCCGACAGGGCCCGACAGGGCCCGACAGAGCCCAGTAGAGCCCGACAGAGCCCGACAGAGCCCGACAGAGCCCGACAGAGCCCGACAGAGCCCGACAGAGCCCGACAGAGCCCGACAGAGCCCGACAGAGCCCATCAGGGCCCGACAGGGCCCAGTAGAGCCCGACAGAGCCCGACAAAGCCGAGAGAGCCCGACAGAGCCCAGTAGAGCCCGATAGAGCCCGACAGGGCCCGACAGAGCCCGACAGAGCCCGACAGAGCCCGACAGGGCCCGACAGGGCCCAGTAGAGCCCAGTAGAGCCCGACAGAGCCCGACAGAGCCCGACAGAGCCCGACAGAGCCCGACAGAGCCCGACAGAGCCCGACAGGGCCCGACAGGGCCCGACAGAGCCCGACAGGTACCAGTAGAGCCCGACAGAGCCCGACAGGGCCCGACAGGGCCCAGTAGAGCCCGACAGAGCCCGACAGAGCCCGACAGAGCCCGACAGAGCCCGCAGGGCCCGACAGGGCCCGACAGGGCCCAGTAGAGCCCGACAGAGCCCGACAGAGCCCGACAGGGCCCGACAGGCCCGACAGAGCCCAGTAGAGCCCGACAGAGCCCAGTAGAGCCCGACAGAGCCCGTCAGGGCCCGACAGGCCCCGACAGGGCCCAGTAGAGCCCGGACAGAGCCCGACAGAGCCCAGTAGAGCGCGACAGAGCCGAGAGGGCCCGACAGAGCCGACAGAGCCCGACAAAGCCCGACAGGGCCCGACAGGGCCCGACCAGGGCCCAGTAGAGCCCGACAGAGCCCGACAGAGCCCGACAGAGCCCGACAGGGCCCAGTAGAGCCCGACAGAGCCCGACAGAGCCCGACAGGGCCCGACAGGGCCCGACAGACCCGAAGAGCCCGACAGAGCCCGACAGCGCCCGACAGGGCCCAGTAGAGCCCGACAGGGTCCGTCAGGGGCCCGACAGGGCCCAGTAGAGCCCGACAGAGCCCAACAGGGCCCGACAGGGCCCAGTAGAGCCCGACAGAGCCCGACAGAGCCCGACAGGGCCCGACAGGGCCCGACAGAGCCCGACAGAGCCCGACAGGGCCCGACAGAGCCCGACAGAGCCCGACAGGGCCCAGTAGAGCCCGACAGAGCCCGACAGAGCCCGACAGAGCCCGACAGAGCCCGACAGAGCCCGACAGAGCCCAGTAGAGCCCGACAGAGCCCAGTAGAGCCGACAGGGCCCGACAGGGCCCGACAGGCCCGACAGAGCCCGACAGAGCCCGACAGGGCCCGACAGAGCCCGACAGAGCCCGACAGGGCCCAGTAGAGCCCGACAGAGCCCGATAGAGCCCGACAGGGCCCGACAGGGCCCAGTAGAGCCCGACAGAGCCCGACAGAGCCCAGTAGAGCCCAGTAGAGCCCGACAGAGCCCGACAGAGCCCGACAGAGCCCGACAGAGCCCGAACAGAGCCCGACAGGGCCCGACAGGGCCCGACAGGGCCCAGTAGAGCCCGACAGAGCCCAGTAGAGCCCAGTAGAACCCGACAGGGCCCGACAGGGCCCTACAGGGCCCATTAGAGCCCGACAGAGCCCGACAGAGCCTGACAGAGCCCGACAGGGCCCAGTAGAGCCCGACAGAGCCCGACAGAGCCCGACAGGGCCCGACAGGGCCCCAGTAGAGCCCGATAGAGCCGACAGAGCCCGACAGAGCCCGACAGGGCCCGGACAGGGCCCAGTAGAGCCCGACAGAGCCCGACAGGGCCGACAGGCCCGACAGAGCCCGACAGGGCCCGACAGGGCCCGACAGGTCACGACAGAGCCCGACAGAGCCCGACAGGGCCGACAGGGCCCGACAGAGCCCGACAGAGCCCGACAGGGCCCGACAGAGCCCGACAGAGCCCGACAGAGCCCGACAGGGCCCGACAGGGCCCGACAGGGCCCGACAGAGCCCGACAGAGCCCGACAGGGCCCGACAGGGCCCGACAGGGCCCAGTAGAGCCCGACAGAGCCCGACAGAGCCCGACAGAGCCCGACAGGGCCCGACAGGGCCCAGTAGAGCCCGAGAGAGCCCGAGAGAGCCCGACAGAGCCCGACAGGGCCCGACAGGGCCCGACAGGGCCCGACAGGGCCCGACAGAGCCCGACAGAGCCCGACAGGGCCCGACAGGGCCCAGTAGAGCCCGACAGAGCCCGACAGAGCCCGACAGAGCCCGACAGGGCCCGACAGGGCCCGACAGGGCCCAGTAGGACCGACAGAGCCCGACAGAGCCCGACAGAGCCGGACAGGGCCCGACAGGGCCCGACAGAGCCCGAAAGAACCCGACAGGGCCCAGTAGAGCCCGACAGAGCCCGACAGGGCCCGACAGAGCCCAGTAGAGCCCGACAGAGCCCGACAGGGCCCAACAGGGCCCAACAGAGCCCGACAGGGCCCGACAGAGCCCGACAGGGCCCGACAGGGCCCGACAGGGCCCGACAGGGCCCGACAGAGCCCGACACGGCCCGACAGAGCCCGACAGAGCCCGACAGAGCCCAGTAGAGCCCGACAGAAGCCCGACAGGGCCCGACAGAGCCCGACAGAGCCCGACAGGGCCCAGTAGAGCCCGACAGAGCCCGATAGAGCCCGACAGGGCCCGACAGGCCCGACCAGGGCCCAGTAGAGCCCGACAGAGCCCGACAGAGCCCGACAGAGCCCGACAGAGCCCAGTAGAGCCCAGTAGAGCCCGACAGAGCCCGACAGAGCCCGACAGAGCCCGACAGAGCCCGACAGGGCCCGACAGGGCCCGACAGGGCCCGACAGAGCCCGACAGGGCCCGACAGGGCCCGACAGGGCCCATTAGAGCCCGACAGAGCCCGACAGAGCCTGACAGAGCCCGACAGGCCCGACAGGCCCGACAGGGCCCGACAGAGCCCGACAGAGCCCGACAGGGCCCAGTAGAGCCCGACAGAGCCCGACAGAGCCCGACAGAGCCCGACAGGGCCCGACAGGGCCCGACAGGGCCCAGTAGAGCCCGATAGAGCCCGACAGAGCCCGACAGAGCCCGACAGGGCCCCACAGAGCCCGACAGAGCCCGACAGAGCCCGACAGAGCCCAGTAGAGCCCGACAGAGCCCGACAGAGCCCGACAGAGCCCGACAGAGCCCCAGTAGAGCGCGACAGAGCCGAGAGGGCCCGACAGAGCCCGACAGAGCCCGACAAAGGCCCGACAGGCCCGACAGGGCCCGACAGGGCCCAGTAGAGCCCGACAGAGCCCGACAGAGCCCGACAGAGCCCGACAGGGCCCAGTAGAGCCCGACAGAGCCCGACAGAGCCCGACAGGGCCCGACAGGGCCCGACAGAGCCCGACAGAGCCCGACAGAGCCCGACAGCGCCCGACAGGGCCCAGTAGAGCCCGACAGGGTCCGTCAGGGCCCGACAGGGCCCAGTAGAGCCGACAGAGCCCAACAGGGCCCGACAGGGCCCAGTAGAGCCCGACAGAGCCCGACAGAGCCCGACAGGGCCCGCAGGGCCCGACAGAGCCCGACAGAGCCCGACAGGGCCCGACAGAGCCCGACAGAGCCCGACAGGGCCCAGTAGAGCCCGACAGAGCCCGACAGAGCCCGACAGAGCCCGACAGAGCCCGACAGAGCCCGACAGAGCCCAGTAGAGCCCGACAGAGCCCAGTAGAGCCCGACAGGGCCCGACAGGGCCCGACAGGGCCCGACAGAGCCCGACAGAGCCCGACAGGGCCCGACAGAGCCCGACAGAGCCCGACAGGGCCCAGTAGAGCCCGACAGAGCCCGATAGAGCCCGACAGGGCCCGACAGGGCCAGTAGAGCCGACAGAGCCCGACAGAGCCCAGTAGAGCCCAGTAGAGCCCGACAGAGCCCGACAGAGCCCGACAGAGCCCGACAGAGCCCGACAGAGCCCGACAGAGCCCGACAGGGCCCGACAGGGCCCGACAGGGCCCAGTAGAGCCCGACAGAGCCCAGTAGAGCCCAGTAGAACCCGACAGGGCCCGACAGGGCCCTACAGGGCCCATTAGAGCCCGACAGAGCCCGACAGAGCCTGACAGAGCCCGACAGGGCCCAGTAGAGCCCCGACAGAGCCCGACAGAGCCCGACAGGGCCCGACAGGGCCCAGTAGAGCCCGATAGAGCCCGACAGAGCCCGACAGAGCCCGACAGGGCCCGACAGGCCCAGTAGAGCCCGACAGAGCCCGACAGGGCCCGACAGGGCCCGACAGAGCCCGACAGGGCCCGACAGGGCCCGACAGGTCACGACAGAGCCCGACAGAGCCCGACAGGGCCCGACAGGGCCCGACAGAGCCCGACAGAGCCCGACAGGGCCCGACAGAGCCCGACAGAGCCGACAGAGCCCGACAGGGCCCGACAGGGCCCGACAGGGCCCGACAGAGCCCGACAGAGCCCGACAGGGCCCGACAGGGCCCGCCAGGGCCCAGTAGAGCCCGACAGAGCCCGACAGAGCCCGACAGAGCCCGACAGGGCCCGACAGGGCCCGACAGGGCCCAGTAGAGCCCGAGAGAGCCCGAGAGAGCCCGACAGAGCCCGACAGGGCCCGACAGGGCCCGACAGGGCCCAGTGAGCCCGACAGAGCCCGACAGAGCCCGACAGAGCCCGACAGGGCCCGACAGGGCCCGACAGGGCCCAGTAGAGCCCGACAGAGCCCGACAGAGCCGACAGGGCCGGACAGGGCCCGACAGGGCCCGACAGAGCCCGAAAGAACCCGACAGGGCCCAGTAGAGCCCGACAGAGCCCGACAGGGCCCGACAGAGCCCAGTAGAGCCCGACAGAGCCCGACAGGGCCCAACAGGGCCCAACAGAGCCCGACAGGGCCCGACAGAGCCCGACAGGGCCCGACAGGGCCCGACAGGGCCCGACAGGGCCGGACAGGGCCCGACAGAGCCCGACAGAGCCGACAGGGCCCGACAGGGCCCGACAGGGCCCGACAGAGCCCGACAGAGCCCGACAGAGCCCGACAGAGCCCGACAGGGCCCAGTAGAGCCCGACAGAGCCCGACAGAGCCCGACAGGGCCCGACAGGGCCCAGTAGAGCCCGATAGAGCCCGACAGAGCCCGACAGAGCCCGACAGGGCCCCACAGAGCCCGACAGAGCCCGACAGAGCCCGACAGAGCCCAGTAGAGCCCGACAGAGCCCGACAGAGCCCGACAGAGCCCGACAGAGCCCAGTAGAGCGCGACAGAGCCGAGAGGGC